>NW_017307430.1:162702-205535 GCF_000935625.1 Nanorana parkeri | reverse complement strand
AATCATGTAAATCAACTGAAATAAATACAGAAAATGAAAACCATGAAATCACTTATAACCATAGCAACAGCTCTAATGAACCTAAAGGACCTAACCTTAAATGTTCAGAGTCCACACATATGTTCCATAAGAGTACGCTTGCTGTTCAATATTTCAGTAATATGGCGTAATGTTGGTTGTTACAGCTTCAGTCCACATATATTATCCAGCCACGTTCCCATGGACCATAATAGGAATCCAAGCTCTGGGGACCTATAATTGCTATGAATCCACAGAAAATGTCCTTCCTTCTGGAGGGGGGCTACTTCTGTTCCCCATGGTTCCTGTGTGTGTTGTAAAGTAGTCACCGCTCCAAGCTCATTCCCGTGATGGACTACAATCTCAATACAAATTAGTGAACTAAACACGAGATTGTAGTCCATCACGGGAATGAGCTTGGAGCGGTGACTACTTTACAACACACACAGGAACCATGGGGAACAGAAGTAGCCCCCCTCCAGAAGGAAGGACAGTGTCAGCACCAATTCAGAGATGATTGGAGGATCTACAGCCGAGTGAAACACAAATAAGATACATTGTTGTTCAGAGTTAAGGAACCTGAATGTATTTTTTATGCTTTAATTCCGGAGTTTAGTGTCACTTGTAAGATGATTTGTAATAATACTATTGGTGTAAGCAGCAGATATATGCAAAAACAGAAAAAAAAAAAAGTTACCAAATAGATGAAAACGTACCTGTGTCTCCGTTACTCGCTCCTGTCCAAAGATCTGAAAAATCTCTAGCGGCTGTGAAGGGTCATGGGGCGGGCGCATGCGCAGTAGAGATCACCGGCAGGGAGAAGAGGAGAGACACAGGGTAAGTCAATGCACGCAGCCGGACACCGTGGGACCCGAGGAACCTGTGCTGCATCAAAGGCACTGGAGGGACTCCTGAAAACTACTGGAAAGAAGATGATCAGATTAAAAGGCATTATTTTGTATTCATACAGACTTGAAAAGTTACTGAAAGGTCAATTTTGAAGTCATGCAAACACAATCCATATAGTACAAAAGTCGCCATCTACTTTTGGGTTGAATAATGGCCAGTGTCATTCAACCCCTTTCTTTAAGACTGGGCAGTCCTCAACACCCCTCTCCCCCCTAAAGGTGTGCCATCACAGCAACCTGAACTCACAATGCTTCAGTACTGAAGTCATTATTTGAGCGCCCCCTCAGTGCTGCCTGTATAGACCCCCCACTGTCAATACTGGAGAAGAAGGGGATGGAACCATGGTGTCACCGGACCAGCTAGAAGACAACTGGAAAGTGTATGTAAAGCCTATTTTTTCTTGAAAGTTTTGAAAGTAGGGAATAGTTAGGATCCCAGACAAGAAGTAAGAGGATATCTCCATAAAAGTTTGGGTAATTTCCCTCTTAGAAACAGGTTTCCCCACTGCAAGTGTTCCCCCCATCTCCTGCTCCTGTGATAATTGAAGCTTTTTGATTTCTTATTACTTTCTATTAGGGATGCACCGATACAGGTTTTTCGGTATCGAGTACTGATACCGGAAGTCCCATTAAGGAAGCCAGGTGGCATGTAAGTGACGAGGGAGCATGGAGCCTTCTTCCCAGCCAATTAGGAAGCCGGGCAACGTGTAATGACTCTCTGCTTGGCTTCCTGATACCGGAAGTTCAGGTATCAGGTACTTGCCCAAACACTCAGTATCGGCAACTAAACCGATACTAGTATCAGTATCAGTGCATCCCTACTTTCTATACTGAAGAGAATGGTCACCAGGACAAATAGAGAGGGTGGTAATAGGACCTGGGGGTGAGGGGGTGTAGGATGGAGATCAACCTTACTTCTCTCTTTTATCCTAGAAAAAGGCAAGGGTCATTCATTGGCTATAACTAAAATCATACAACATATGGGGGGGAAAAATACAATAGAAGTCATGGACAGCGCTTGCTTCAAGAACCTTTAAAATCCGAAGTTGCCTGGGTAGACTCATCTTCAAACTTTGGAGTCCTTTGACAGACTTGACTGCAGTTTCAGACAGTAAATACGTCAGTTAACACTGACACGGCTAACATGGGTAATGGAATCAATGACCAGATAACACTTTGTTGCAGCGTTCATTCGCCAGAAAAAAAACGTTATCTACACTGTGCATTTAGAACAAAGGAGCAGAGGTGATTTGCTAATGGTAGGCAGAGTTTTAGCAAATGCAAACAGTAAAACAAACAATAGGCTTCTAGCAGGTGTTTTCTGTATTCTAGGTTTATGTAGCCCGTCTTTCTAGTCCGGCATCATTATCAAGCTTGGGTTTCTTCATTGTATACAGGGCCGGATTTACTCTCCCTGCTGCGGAGAGTGTGGAGAAAGAGAGTGGAGAAAGGTCGGCCGAAGGTGACCGATCGCCATGCAAATGACTGCTGGGCGGAGCCAGCCGTGATCCCACGGCTGGCCCCGCCCAGTTGTAATGAAAGATCACCGTCCCCAAATGACCTGGGGATGCTGATCTGCCATTAAAAAAGAAAGGCAACACCCAGCTCCGCCCAGTTGTTATGCATTGGCCCAGGACCTGCTAGAAGACTCTGGCAGGTGCTGGCCAACAGTAAACAGTTGGGCAGAGCTAGGTGTCACCGCTAGCTCCGCCCACTTGTTTTTATTTTGCTGGCATCTGTCAGATGCTCCATTATGCAGCAGGAGTCAGTCGCATGCGTTCGGGTCGGCGTGCATCTTTTTTTTCCCCTTTTTTCTTTTTCTTTTTTTCTTTTATTATTTATATTTTTTAAATTTTCCTATTTTTCTTATAATAATAAATAATAATTTTTCAAAAATCTTTTTGTATTCATTTAACTATTTTTCTATTCTGCTCGCTAACTCGGAGGTACCGAGCAAAATAGACTAGCGGCATTCGGCTATTCACTCACTGCCGTTCGGCCCCCTTTGTGAACGGGGCGAACGGCAGCGAGCTAGCTGCCCGGAGTGTCAGCTCAGCCGATCCAGATGTTTTCGAAGTCCCTCTGCACTTCAGCTCAGCCGAACATGCAGAGCATGTTTGGCTGACCGAAGACAGCCGAACAGAGCCGATGTGGGGCTGAAATCAACCGTACTGAGCCGGGGTGAATAGCCGAACGTCGTTCACCTCTGCTCAATTTGGCTCGGCTATTCACTCACTGCCGTTCGGCCCCCTATGAGAATAGGGGCGAACGGCAGCGAGTGAGCTGCCGGAGCGTCAGCTCAGCCGATCCAGATGTTGTCGAAGTCCCTCTGCACTTCGGCTCAGCCGAACATGCAGAGCATGTTTGGCTGACCGAAGACAGCCGAACAGAGCCGATGTGGGGCTGAAATCAACCGTACTGAGCCGGGGTGAATAGCCGAACGTCGTTCACCTCTGCTCAATTTGGCTCGGATATTCACTCGGCTGCCTTCAGCAGCTGAGGAGAATAACCCCCTCAGTGTAAAGGAAGAAATGTTTATAATGACCTGGGCCAATGATAGCAGCATGAGTAAGGCAAAAAAAAAAAGGAAAGGTAAAAAGGTTACATTGCAAAGTTGAATGTGCTTTAAAAGTTCAGAAAACCTCTAAAGATTTGGAATGAAGTTCCGCAGAGATTGTTAACAAACCCGGAATTTACGTTTACCTTGTACAGTATAATAACCCAGAGCTATAGGAGAGCGAGGACTTTGCCGTAACCATTACATGGCGCCAGAACATGAAATGGCCTTTAGAACATTGTCACAAAGCTGCTTTTTATACCTTGAAAGTGAAGATAATCTGCTATGCTTGGGTTTTGCTGGTTGGCTAATTATTGTATATTTCACTATGAATAGCTAATCGGAGGATTTCTACTTATTAGGACCCAAGCTTTCTAATCTGCTAATGATCATAATCCTGATACAGACTTTATTTCTGCAACAGTTGCCTGGCATAACATGCCGACACTACTGATGCTCCGCCAGGTTCGTACAAATTAAAGGAGAACTAAGAGAAAGGAAAAATGAATTGATGTGTAACATGAATGAAATGTTTATCTGCCTGCTTTTGTGTTTTTTTGGGATGGAGCCCATCTTCACCATTGACCCCCGCTTCTGTGAGTTCCAAACGCCACGTAACCTTTACGCAAAACTCAGTCCTATCCAGTACTTCCCGACTCGATACAACCCTTTTGATCAATGTCGTCATTGCAAGATAAAATATACGCTATATTGCCAAAAGTATTGGCACACCCCTCCAAATCATTGGATTCAGGTGTTCCAATCACCTCCATGGCCACAGGTGTATAAAGTCACGCACCCCGGCATGCAGACGCTTCTACAGACATCTGTGAAAGAATGGGTCACTCTCAGGAGCTCAGTGAATTCAAGCGTGGTACTGGAAGCCAGAAGCCGGGAGGCGGGTCACGACGTGCCGCACGGCTTCCCGATTGGCTAGGAAGCCAGGCAGCCTGGAGGCTGGTCGTAGGCAGCCTGGAAGCTGGTCATTTTATGCCGCCCGGCTACCGGATTGGTCAGGAAGCCAGGCAGCCTCTGAAGCCGGTTTTCTTTTGCTAGGACACCGGCTTCACAGGCAATCAGGAAGCCGGGCGACGGGTCATGATTAGGGATGGGCCGAATTCGAACATTTGAACGGCCGAACTGTTCGAATACGAACTCAATGCAAGTGTATGGGGGTCGAATGTTTGACCCCCATACAGCTGCCGGTACATGTAGGAAAACTGTGGCTGCAGCGGCCTGTGTCCCTTCAAATCCTTGCTGCTCTCCGCGCCTGTGTTGGCGGAGACAGCGGGGACACAGACCGCTGCATGCCTTCGCTGCCCCCCTTACCTCCGCTGCTGTCCCGGCCCCCGGTCCCCTGGTCCGTCCGCTTCGTCTACGATCCTCTGCCCCGCCCCCCTGCCTCCTCTTCATTGCAGGCTGGGAGCCATACCCAGCCTGCTATTGGATATTGTAAAATATAGCAAAATAGCAAGCTGGCTATTGCACCCGCCCACTGCCTGCTGTCAATCAGCATGGGGGGACCTGATAGAGAACTTTCTCCTTCAGGCTCCTCCTCCGCTGAGCCCTGATTGGGCAAAGTCTTGCACCTGACCTGTGGTCAGATGCAAGACTTTAACAAACCAGAGCTTTAGTGGGCATTATGGAATGTCTGCGGTCAAACAAACCGCGAACACCCCATAAAGTTCAGCGTTCGACGAGCGCTCAAACTGCCGATGTTCGATTCAAACTCATGTTCGAATCGAACACTCGGCCCATCACTAGTCATGATCCGCCCCCCGACTTCCTGATAAACGGGGCACATGGCACCGATACTCGGTATGGGCCAGTGCCGAAAAAAAAATATCGGTACTCGTACTCGATACCGAAAAACCGGTATCGTATCACTATTAAAGACCGGTCATACGTTCAGCGCGACTTCGTGGAGTAAACGCGGATGACTTGAAGCGGCGGAAGACTTTTCTCTGCAAAGCTCAATAACGGCTGATTGTGCGAGATCCATCCAGCGCGGTAATAGAAGATTGCGCTCCTCGTATTCCAGGCGGCGCCGGAGGCGACATTGTCTGAGTGCCCCGCAGACTCTGTACACAAACTCCAAATACATAAATTCATCACAAAACAAGACTGCGAGGCTGTTAAATTGTCACCATTTCCCCGGCTTTTTCATATCACGTCGCTTTAATTTTTTCGCTTACCACGGGGATACATGCAGAGTTTGTGTCTGCAATGTGAATGTCGCGCATTAATATTACCCGGCGCTGCTCACACCGTCCTCCTGCGTGAATTTGCTGTCTCGTATTTCACTGATAAGTAGAGCCATTTACTTTTTGTTTATTATTATTTTTGCGATGACGGAATTTTGTGTTTTTTTCCTCTAAAAGCATTGAGTGATTTTCTCTAATGAGCTTATAATTTGATCAAGCTTTTATACTCGGTGTTATTTAAAGTAGAACGCAGTGGGGTGCAGAGGATTGCCGCGCTGTATGTGTAGAGTATCTTCATGTCCTGGTTTGGCTTTTGTTTAAATTAAAGTGGACCTGTCACTAACTCTACACATCAGCATGAATATATTCCTGATATATCACAATATGCAGTATCAGGATCACTTTTGGGAAAAAGCTCCACTTTTTATCATTGGTCTCCTATGCAGTGAGTTTGCCTAGTCTGTGATTAGGTCAGTCTACTACAGGCAGGAGGAAGCATTTCCTCAGTCACCTCTCCCCCAGTGAAAAGTCTGCTGCAGGCAGGAGGGATCATTTCCTCAGTCTCCCTTCCCCCAGTGATCAGTCTACTACAGGCAGGAGGAATCATTTCCTCAGGCTCCCTTCCCCCAGTGATCAGTCTACTACAGGCAGGAGGAATCATTTCCTAAGTCACCTCTCCCCCTGTGATCAGTCTGCTGCAGGCAGGAGGGATCATTTCCTCAGTCTCCCTTCCCCCAGTGATCAGTCTACTACAGGCAGGAGGAATCATTTCCTCAGTCTCCCTTCCCCCCCAGTGATCAGTCTGCTGCAAGCAGGAGGAAGCATTTCCCCAGTCTCCTCTCCACCAGGGATCAGTCTGCTGCAGGTAGGAGGAAGCATTTCCCCCAGTGATCAGACTGCAACATTGTACCTTTGTATCAAGTCACAAGGTGGGAGGCTTCAGCTAGGGCTGATCTGTGTAAGACCTTATGTGAACACAGCCAAGAACTGCACAAGTACCATAATGTATATGATTGCCTCATTTCTAAACCGGCATCGCAGTTCAGATTATAGATGCAAAAGTGTCAGTATACCATTGTTCAGGGACCCCGCAGTGTCAGCATGTCATTGCTCGGGGAACTCCAGTGTCAGTATACCATTGTTCAGGGACCCCGCAGTGTCAGCATGTCATTGCTCGGGGACCTCCAGTGTCAGCATGTCATTGCTCGGGGACCTCCAGTGTCAGTATGTCTTTGTTTGGGGACCCCCAGTGTCATTATGTCATTGTTTGGGGACCCCCAGTGTCAGCATGTCATTGTTTGGGAGCCTCCCATCGACAATATGTAATTGATCGGGGAACCCCAGTGTCAGTATGTCAGTGTTCGGGAGCCTCCACTGTCAGTATGTCATTGTTTTGGGTACTCCAATGTCAGTTTATCATTGATCGGGGACCTCCAGTGTCAGTATGTCATTGATCGGGGACCTCCAGTGTCAGTATGTCATTGATCGGGGACCTCAAGTGTCAATATGTCATTGTTCAAGGACCCCCAGTATCAGTATGTCATTGTTCAAGGACCTCCAATGTTAGTATTCCAATGTTTGGGGACCTCCAATTAGACATGTGCACTGCCAAAAAATGTGTTTAGTTTCGTTTCATTTGGATTCGGATTTGTATTATTTCGTTTTTCGGGATTCGGGTGTGAAAGTCAATTCGGATTCGGAATTCGGACGAAATTCGTTAGCGGTAGTTCGTTCGAAAGTTTGTTTCGTTTTCGTTTTTCTTATTCATTTCGTTCATTCATTCGTTTGCAGCAAAGTGACATTTGAGGGGGGGGAAATGTTTCTCTCCTTCTCTAATGTCACTTTGCTCCAGCGAACGAAACGAGAACGAACTACCGCTAACGAATTTCAGAAACGGAAATTCAGATTCGTTTGCATTCGTTATATCTGTAATTCGGAATTCGGATAAATCCGAATGTCCAAATTTCAGAAAATTTGTCCGAATTTCGATTCAGAACGAAACGAATCGCACATGTCTACCTCCAATGTTAGTATGCCATTGTTCGGGGACCCCCAGTGTCAGTATTTAATTGATCGGGGTACCCCAGTGTCTGCACGTCATTGTTTGGGGGGCCCAAGTGTCAGTATATCATTGTTTGGGGACCTCCAATGTCAGTACGTCATTGTTCAGAACTACAACTACTTGAACTACAAGAACTACAGGTGGAACTTGCAAATCTGCAAGCTGAATGTGATAATAACAAAAAGGGACACACAAGGATTATGTAAAATTGATATGAAATCTGACACATGCCTTGTTTTTAGGAGACTTTGAATGTGATATTTAATAAATTATGTAATTTTTCATTTCAATTTTATTGGCTCTGGTGATACCTTAAAAGCCCCCTCGTGATTGTCGTACTTTCACTGTCCTGACTCCTCAGTCCTCTGCACTCTTCTTCATTCTAGCTTGAATTAACTCTTCAGTCTCTAAACACAATGGGGGGGGGGGAATGTATCAAAACTGGAGGAGACAGAATCTGGAGCAGTCCCCCTTCGTGACCAATCAGTAGGGATGCACGGATACCGATACCACAACCTGAGCCAGCACTACAGGAAGAGGCACTTAGCTGCAAAGGGAAGTTCTCCCCCAGCATGAGAAGAGATAAGGACTTAAAAGGAAGAGCAGCAAAGAGAAGGGAAACAACTAGGGATGCACAGATACTTTTCGAGTACCAGTGCCGATACTTGGCATTTTCATGAGAACTACCAGGGTGGCAGCGGTTGCAGCTGGGACCTGGCTCTGGCGCTCCACCACTGTCCTGAAATCATTAGTCTGTATTGTTTTAGAAAAACTGTCACATGACAATAAACAAAAATGTATCAGTACTCGTACTTGTAAGTACTTGGGGAAGTATCAGTACTTGTACTTGCAAAAATGGTATCGGTGCATCCCTTTATTTATATTTATAAAAACAAAATCGTACATTAAAACAGAGATGTACAAATCCCAGGAGCTCCGTGTGCTCCTTACACATGACAGCCGCCTCCTAACTTTTGAATTTTTCTCTAGTCTAGTCTTGGAGCTCAAAAGTATTGGTACATGTACTCATACTTGTACCGAGTACTGTACTTGGTATCTGTGCAACCCTAGAAACAACCATGGATTACAGTAAGGCGCACATTACAGTATTGTTTTATGTTAAAAAATCTGAGGGTTTAATGTCACTTTAACTGAACAAACTAGAGAGAGAAGCTGATTGGTTACTATGAGCAACTGCTCCAGATTCTGCCCGCTCCAGCTTTGATAAATTCCCCGCCATGTATTCCAGAGATCTGGAGTAATACCGAATACTTTCATCAACTGATATCAGACACAAAAACTTTGCTGCGCTTCTTCCAGGTTCCTGTAAGTGTTGCTTGTGGTAATGTGGAAAAACGTTTCAGCTTTAATCTACTCGGAGGGACGCGGATGACCTCAGCCGGTGCCGAAACAAGTACTTATAATGATACATCGCAAACCAAAATGAAATGCCAATAAGGAACCTAATGCACTCCAGCAGAGAGTGGAAGGGATGAGGAAGCATCTTTTCACTTTAATAACTTTTTCCGTAATGAACGCCAAGTTTAAAGCTGAATTCCTAGCAGGCAAGGGCGGCCCGGCTCCTCCGTACCCATAAGAGGCCGGCGCTTGTTGTAATATATTCAATAAAATGGAAACACTTTATATTAATCTGACATTTGGGAATTCAAAACCTCAACATGAAACATTGTAGATATTTTTATGGTTCGGCCAAGAGGAAATAACAGTCTGACCTCGGCTAAGAGCGAGGGGTTAACCTAAGGCTCCCATTCATCAGCTGGGCCAGGGCAATATCTGCCTAAAATGCATATGATCTCACTCTGTGTGGGTATTCAAAGCAGCAGCCATTATCTTGGTATAACCACTTCAGGACTAGGACGGATATAGAAGTACGGCGGTCCTGAGGTGCCTAACTTTTGGATTTTACATACAATGAAAGCCAACACGCTTTGTGGCCTCAAAGTGTCCTCCCTTCATCAGGGCTGCTTAAACTACCATCTGGAGTAGACCCTTCTGTAGGTTTGTATGCAAACATCCTTTCTCATTCTCAATGTTTCCAGGCCCTGAGGAAGGGGCTTGTGTGTTTCCCCAGGACGCATTGGCTGTTTGGTCAACACAATTATTAAACTTTTTATGGACTCTAACATTCGTTTTGGTGCTGGCACGCTTCTGTTTTCTGTCTAAAAAGAAAACCCTTCTGTCTCCAGACCGGAGCTCGTATTGGAACAGCTCTTGGAAAGCACCCAAGACTATGGTTACCATCAGTCCCAAATTCCCGGGGACAGTCCACACTTTGAGAGGCCTGTTTCCGGGAAACAAATGTCCGCGGTGGCAGTGAGCTGCCGTTATGAATAGGCAGTTTGGTGCATGAGCGGAAAGCAATGGAGGGAAGGAGCGCAACTGACTGGCACAGGCTTTGTGGGGGTAGATGGATGAGGAGTGCGCTACCAATCAGTCTTCATTTTCCAACTTTCTAGTTTTGTGCATGATGCTTATGCATTACCTACTGACCCCCTGTACTCCATGTGTTACCTACTGATGACCCCTGTACACCATGCATTACCTACTGATCACCCCTGTACACCATGCATTACCTACTGATGACCCCTGTGCTCCATGGGTTACCTACTCATGATCCCTGTACTCCATGTGTTACCTACTCATGATCCGTGTACTCCATGTGTTACCTACTGATGACCCCTGTACCCCATGCATTACCTACTGATGACCCCCCTGTACTCCATGCGTTACCTACTCATGATCCGTGTACTCCATGTGTTACCTACTGATGACCCCTGTACCCCATGCATTACCTACTGATGACCCCTGTACCCCATGCATTACCTACTGATGACCCCCCTGTACTCCATGCGTTACCTACTCATGATCCGTGTACTCCATGTGTTACCTACTGATGACCCCTGTACCCCATGCATTACCTACTGATGACCCCCTGTACTCCATGCGTTACCTACTCATGATCCGTGTACTCCATGTGTTACCTACTGATGACCCCTGTACTCCATGCATTACCTACTGATGACCCCCTGTACTCCATGCGTTACCTACTGATGATCCGTGTACTCCATGTTCCAGTTTTCACCTACTGATGGCCCCTTTACCCCATGCATTACCTACTGATGACCCCCTGTACTCCATGCGTTACCTACTCATGATCCGTGTACTCCATGTGTTACCTACTGATGACCCCTGTACTCCATGCATTACCTACTGATGACCCCCTGTACTCCATGCGTTACCTACTGATGACCCCTGTGCTCCATGGGTTACCTACTGATGACCCCTGTACTCCATGTTTCACCTACTGATGACTCCTGTACACCATGCATTACCTACTGATGACCCCCTGTACTCCATGCGTTACCTACTGATGACCCCTGTACTCCATGCATTACCTACTGATGGCCCCTGTACTCCATGCATTACCTACTGATGACCCCTGTTCTCCATGCATTACCTACTGATGATCCCTGTACTCCATGGGTTACCTACTGATGGCCCCTGTACTCCATGCATTACCTACTGATGACCCCTGTTCTCCATGCATTACCTACTGATGATCCCTGTACTCCATGGGTTACCTACTGATGGCCCCTGTACTCCATGCATTACCTACTGATGACCCCTGTTCTCCATGCATTACCTACTGATGATCCCTGTACTCCATGGGTTACCTACTGATGGCCCCTGTACTCCATGCATTACCTACTGATGACCCCTGTTCTCCATGCATTACCTACTGATGATCCCTGTACTCCATGGGTTACCTACTGATGGCCCCTGTACTCCATGCATTACCTACTGATGACCCCTGTTCTCCATGCATTACCTACTGATGATCCCTGTACTCCATGGGTTACCTACTGATGGCCCCTGTACTCCATGCATTACCTACTGATGATCCCTGTACTCCATGGGTTACCTACTGATGGCCCCTGTACTCCATGCATTACCTACTGATGACCCCTTGTACTCCATGTGTTATCTACTGATGACCCCCTGTACTCCATGCATTACCTACTGATGACCCCCTGTACTCCATGCATTACCTACTGATGACCCCCTGTACTCCATGCATTACCTACTGATAACCCCTGTACTCCATGCATTACCTACTGATGACCCCTGTACTCCATGCATTACCTACCCATGATCCCTGTACTCCATGCATTTCTTGCTCCATTCTTTCTTCCATGTGCTACCTACTCCTGACCTTTGCAATCTGCATGTTACATACTCCTGCTCTCTGTATCTTGCCTACTCCTGATTCCTGCTCTCTGCTCTATGCACCCTTGACCCCTGTATTTTGCATTACACACTCCTGACCCCTGTACTCCATGCATTATGCACTCCTGACCCCTGAAATCTGTGCGTTACACACTCTTGATCCCTGCACTCTGTGCATTACACCTGCTTGATCCATGGTAGAGGGTTGACCCAGAGTTTATTTAACCATGCATCTTCAGCCGCTCCCATTGTCATTGCAATTTGACCACACGCATGATTCACGGTGCCGCCTTATTTCACTGCTTATAGTGCCCAGGGCACTTTGTCTTATCATCTTCGAGGTCTGTTTCCTCTTCTAGAAGCCTGTGACCAATTGTTTCAGGGCATGCTAAAAATGGGGGTATGATTTTGTAGGAGTGGCTATAATGGGGGTGTGGGTTTATGGGTGTGGTTACAAGTAGGCAAGGTCAGTAGGGTGTCCCCGGATTTCATTTTGAAGATCTGGTAACGTTACCCCAGACCTCGCCCTAATTAGGTTTTTTTCATTACTGCCTGTGTCCCCTCTGCCTCCACAAAGTGTCACAAAACCTCACCCCATCCCACATCCTCCCAAAGCTAAAATAAAAATGTTTCTGCTTATAAATAAATACATTGTAATAAAGAAGCAGAACTCACACATGACAATAAAAATAATAAAACTCTGCTTCCTGTCTGTTCCTTTCTAAACATTTGCTTTCATGTATTACTCGGTTTTCAGTACCTGTCAAACTGCGTACCCAACTGACCCATCAGCATCCTGTGTGGGAATTCTACAGAGATGCTGTAACCACAGAGGGATTCTACAAATGTTCCGTGGTTGCCATGGCAGCTGGGAAAATATCCCGAAGCCAAGACAATATGCAAGGCAGACAAGTAACACAAAGTAGCTGTGTGTTTTATTTCTTGATCTACTTTATGTACTGCTTACAGGGACTATATGCCCACAAGGATTCTGTCAAAGAAAACAACTCGGCTCACCAGGTGCCGTGCTGAAATTCACTGCTGGAAAGAGCGAGGACACTTTCCACATCACTCTGGGAACAGTTTAAAGCTGAAGGGGCTCATTCCATCTTCTGGTGACCCGGGGGGGGGTTGTGTAAAGCACCAGGGGGGCGGATTGGGGGGCAGGGAAAAGTTAAATAAGAGAGGAAGGAAGAGACAGAAAGAAAGAAAAATAGGGATGGAAGAAAAAGAATGGAGTCGAAGGGAAGAAAGGAGTAAAGGAAGGGAGGAAGGAAAGAAAAAAGGGGCAGAGGAAGGAAGAAAAAGAAGGAGGGATGGAAAGAGGAAGGAAGGAAAAGACAAAAGAAGAATGACTAAAGAGTAGACATGTGAGCCAGCAAAAAATTAGTTTGGATGTGTATTTTTCTTTCTTTCGAGTTTTGGGTCCGAACGCCGTTTCCTTTTGTTATTCGGATCTTTCGGGATTTTGTTTTAGTTTCTGACGGGGGTTTCCTGATTGGCCAGAAAACAGTCATGTGTCCGATTTAGTTTCCTTTAAACAAAATTCGGAAGATCCAAAATTTCGTTAAAATAACATTCTGATTTATTTGCATTCCGCCTCATTGGAATTGAAACATGCGGATGCATCTGAATTCTCCAAATTTCGTCCAAATTTGTATTTGAAAATAAAACAAAAAACTTACATGTCTACTAAAGAGAGGAAGGCAGAGTGATGAGGAGAGGAGTGTAGGAGATGAAAGGAAAGGAGGAGTACTAAAAAAAAGGAAGGAAAATGAAGTACTGAGGCAATGAGTAGAGGAAGGATGGGAAGGAGGCAGAAAGGAAGGAAGGAGAGGAAGTACAGAAGGAAGGAATATATAAAGTAAGCAAATATGGATGTAAGGAAGGATTGAGGCAGGTAAAGGCAGGAAGGAAAGAGATAACAAAAGAGGAAGGGCTAAAGAAAGGTAGAATGAAGCACTGGGGCAAGTAAACGAAGTAAGGAATGAACGGACAAAGGAAAAAAGATTGGATGGAATGAACAATTAATGAAGGTAGAGAAATATGGGGAGACAAGAAGGAGAGAAAGGAAGGAGGCAAGGAGAGAAGGGAGGGAAAGGAGGCAAGGAGAGAAGGGAAGGAAAGGAAGGAGAGAAGGGAAGCAAAGGAGGGATGGAGAGAAGGAAAGGAGGGAAGGAGAGAATGGAAGGAAAGGAGGCAAGGAGAGAAGGAAAGGAAGGAGAGAAGGTAAGGAAAGGAGGCAAGGAGAGAAGTGAAAGAAAGGAGGTAAGGAGGGAAGGGACGGAGGTAAGGAGAGAAGGGAAGGAAAGGAGGCAAGGCTAGAAGGGAAGGAAAGGAGACAAGGAGAGAAGAGAGGGAAAGGAGGGATGGAGAGAATGGAAGGAAAGGAGGCAAGGAGAGAAGGGAAGGAAAGGAAGGAGAGAAGGAAAGGAGGGAAGGAAAGAAGGGAAGGGAAGGAGGCAAGGAGAGGAGTGAAGGAAAGAAGGGAAGGAAAGGAGGGAAGGAGAGAAGGGAAGAAGGGAAGGAAAGGAGAGAAGGGAAGGAAGGAGAGAAGGGAAGAAGGGAAGGAAAGGAGAGGAGGGAAGGAAGGAGAGAGAGAAGGGAAGGAAGGAGAGAAGGGAAGGAAGGAGAGAAGGGAAGGAAGGAGAGAAGGGAAGGGAAGGAAGGAAGGAGAGAAAGGAAGGAGATAAAATGAATGAGAGAAGGAAGGAAGGAGAGAAAAGGAGAGGAAGGAAGGAGAGAAAGGAAGGAAGGAGATAAAGGAAGGAGAGAAGGGAAGGAAGGAAGGGAAGGAAGTAGAGAAGGAAGGAAGGAAGGAAGGAGAAAAATAAAAATATGACAAATAGATGGATATTTTAGGTTTTCTAGCAGTATTGTATTTGTATTATTTTGGATACAGTGGAGTAGACTGTCGGCACCTTTGAGCTCTGTTACGGAGAAGGTGAACGGGATGAATAAATCACACAGGAAAACATTCATTTGACTTACAATGTAATTGTGATCATAAACTGATGAATGGCTTCTGATTACTAAATGCTGCTTTAAAACGGCACTTTATGAAAATCAGATTACCTCTAAATGATGATGTGGGTTCTGGCAGGCTTCCACAGCTCCCTGTGCAACCATTTCATCCCCACTCCCATCTGATATTCCTGATATTTATTTATGATGAGCGGTACCCTGAGTGCCGAATATCTCTTGTCAGCTCTTCTAGTAGGATTGTCTTCCAGGCCCGGCACACCTGAGCAGGCCCCGGCTGAATTCCAGCCCAATGGGGTCTTTTTACATCGCTTTACCTAAAATGATGCCAAGTATCAGCAGAGGACTTTCCTGCTCCGTCTCTTCACATTTGAATATCGACAGCTGGTGGAAAAGACTTTACAATGATCACATACACACAACATATTCCAGCATTGCACAGTTTTGCTATTATTCCTAAACATTTCTGCCAAAAGTAAAAAAAATTGGCACTGGTGATATGTGTACAGCCAAATATGTCAAAACATGCTGGGTGCACTCAAATGCAGGTTGGTTAATATAATTCCCTAACCACCAACATAATGGTCGGCCTTAGACCTTCATCATTTACTGCCCATTATTACAGACCACTGATGTGCACACCTGACCCTCACTAACCACCAATAAAGGGAACTCAGAGCTTTTGCTTAGTACGTGATCAACACCTACTGAATGTCTATTTCCTGCCCTACATAGAGGTCTGTCTGTTTTTGACTTCTGCCTGTCTGCTCATGCTTTGGATAATGCCTGTAAATTGTATGAACTGGATGGGTATTCATTTTGTCTATGCTTATCTTTATCATTGACCTCATCCCTATTATTCCCAGTCGTTGATCCATCTACCTGTCTTGAACCTGGATATCATCTGCACTTGACTTGGCCATTAACATGTTGACGTTGCTACTCTGGCACTCTTCTACCTATGGTCGGCCATTGCCCCAGGCAACACAGAGGGTCTACCAAACTCCTTAACAGAAGCTTATGTTATATTGTCCCTAGCGTGACCACACAGGCTTACACACATGGCAGGTGTGATTTGGGCTCACTAAAAAAGGTAAAGCATTATATTACTGTAGCCACCATCACCTTCTGTGATGTGGCTACTAGACATTTAGTGATAGCTAAAGCTATATTCAGTCTGGATGGAATTATAGTAGTAGTTATCTGGTTCATTCCAGGTGTCTGGCATTGCCTGTACCCCCTGGGTGGAGTGTGACTCTGTCATATTGTGGGACAGCCAATGAGAGGCACTGTAGTGTATGTACAGTTCAGCAGCCAATCACTGGGTTTCTCTTAACCAGTGGTGCATGCCGGCATAGGGTACATATACTGGAGGGATGTGCCATGTGCTTAGACTAGCCGGGACCAGCCATGGAATAGGGTTGGGTGCTGTTTAGACTGCCCCCCAGGCTAGGCCTGTGGGTGGGCATAGGCTGGTGTGGGGGAAATGCTTCCCTGAGGCCTCCAACATGGAGGAGGTCTGTGTTGCTGTCTGGGGAAGGGACCCAGGACCAATGATGGCTCTTGAAGTTTCCTGGAACCTAAGGACTTCAGGAGCATGCCCGGTGTCTTTCCTGTTGAGGATCTGTATTCATACTGCTCATCTGCTAGTTCAGTTGCTATCCGCTGCCTCCCAAGTGCATCTACACTGATATGCCAACCAGGTCTGGTGAGTCTGTAGTCTATATCTGTTATACCCTGGAAGGTTAGAATCCCTCTACCTTCCCTCCCCAGTGAAGATGTTCAATAAAAGTTATTCTGCATTATACTATTGGAGTGGACATCAGCTATGGTGGGCACTAGAAGCAGGGCGGTTAATGCTAATGGGTGAGCAGCTGAAGGTCATACCCTAGACAATTGGTTCTCAACTGGTGGATCGTGACCCAAAAGTGGGTTGTGACCCCGAGTTCAGTGGGTCACCACATGCTTTCCACTTTTTTTAGGTGAGAGGCTCCTCTGCCTCCCCCTAGAGCAGCACTGTCAGTTCTCTGGTCAAGCAGCCATTAAAAGTATGTGTCAGATTAAGGTGGGGTGGGCTGGAGCTATGGCCGCGAGGGAGCTCCATCCATGCGTGCATTGCTTACAGCTCCCTCACATATCCTGTAGAGGTGCCTGGACCGTAGTGACATCACATTCTAGCTCCCGGCACCTCTACAGGGCGTGCAAGGGAGCTGTACAAGCAATGCACATATGGATGGGGCTCCGTCACAGCACTGCAGCCCACACTGGACCCAGCAGCAGACCTAGGGTATGTGCTGAAAATGTCCCCCAACTAATGACACAATATAGTCATTAGTTAGTCAATAGTCACAAAATTTGGTGCTGCTGGAAGAACATTAGAAATTCTTATTGGCACTTAGCCTAAAGCATTCTTAGAAGTACTCTTATTATTAAAATGAATATCTCACATCAATGCTATAGCTTGATCCACCCGTGCCCTGGGTAATTTTATACCCACTGCTTCAGAGTTATCACTCCCAATCCTTTCAATGCACCATTGCTACCATGTCCACCCCATAGCCCCCTGTGCCCACAATGCTCATAACTCTTCCTCCATACGTACCCCCCCACTATTACTAGTACTACCTCCACATGCAGCCCAAGCAGTCCAAGAAAAGTGACAGTTTCAGGGGTTGGAGGAGACCATATAACACTGTCAACTAAGGGTGAGTGGGGATGAGGCATTGGACCGCAAACTTTCTCTTAATCAAATAGGAACAATGTTGTGCATTGCTTAAGCCTTGATGAAGGGGGATTCCTGACTCCAGAAACGCATTACCTGTGCATATCTTCATTCATGCATTTGTGGGGCCATTAAAGGTTTTTGGATTCTTGAGACGATCGCCTGTCGCTCTTTTTTTAGTCATCCTTCACAGGGTGCTTACAGCTGTCATCTGCTACTCGTATGCTTCAATTATTTTTTCCAAACAAAAAAAAAAAAACGTTCACTATAATTGCTTCAAAGTGTTCGCTAGAGTTGGGCTCACCTGTCCACAAGGTGATAATGCTGCTGCTTCATATTACTGCAGAATGAACGGCGTTGTCACACTTTTTCAGGAAGTGGAAAAATAACAGATCTACTGGCAGGAATAACAGCTAATAAAACTGATGCGGCTGCATGCACTTACCCTGCACAGCTGTGTGCGCACTGTCTGCGTCCAAGTGCAGGCACTCAGATCCACGCTGATGTGCAGGTTCGGGTCCGTGTGTAATTCCATCCAACTCCTTGGTTCTCAACTGGTGGGTCGTGACCCAAAAGTGGGTCGCAACCCCATGTCCAGTGGGTCGCCACATGCCTTCCACTTTTCTAGGTGAGAGGATCCTCAGCCTCCCCCTAGAGAAGCACGGTCAGCTCTCGCACCGAGCAGCCTTTCAAAAATATGATGCCCGGTGCCGAGTGTCGACTTGAAGTGGGGTGAGGCGGGGCCATGGCCGCGAGGGAGCTCCATCCATATGTGCATTGCTTACAGCTCATCTCATTCTGGCTCTCGGCACCCCGACAAGCACGCACAGGAGCTTTACAAGCAATGCACATATGGATGGAGCTCCATCACAGCACAGCAGCCCAGACTGGACTCCAGGTTTAGGATCCACTCCAGTCCTCGAAATGGCAACCCAAACGCACCTCCTACCCACAGTTCGATCGCCTGCACCGGAAAGAGCAGTATCGCAACATGGAACATTGCAGTGCGACTTAATGCCTGAGAAAAAATGTGGGTCCCAAGGTTACACAGGTTGAGGACCATGTGAAACAACGAAAGAAGGAGCGCTACAACCCTGGAATACTGGGTGTTTAACAGTTAAACAGTTAAAAGATACAGTGTAACTATTGATGCAGACTCACTTTTGGACGGACGAGGTGGTATCTTGCCGTTAATTGTCAGCACGGCTCGCAGGGCGGAATCTGTGGCTGGTCTGTGTGGGAGTGAGCTCCGGGCTGTGGGGCTTCTGTTCAGTCCATGGATGTTGGAAGGTGAATCTTGTGGCCGGATGACCAGTTGAGGCGAAGTACACTGTGCGTGTAGTGGGACGCTCACCGTCAGGTGCAATGAGAGCTCAGCTGGCCAGGCTGCCACTCGTCGGCTGATCGGGAGCAGGAGCACCGCTGTACACCGTTCTGACAGTGGAGCAGTGGTCGCTATGCAAGAGGTTAAAAAGTAAGCTACAGGCTGGGGGACCTTGTGGTCCGTGGAGTGGTCGTTGTGGCTACGCGTTTCGAGGCTCTGTACCTCTTTGTCAAGCCAGAAGTCGTTCTGAGATCGTGCACCTGCCCAAAGTTCCAGTGCATTCCAGACCAGACAAAATGAGACATGCAGTATTTTTTTGGTCTGGTCTGGAACGGACTGTGCCGGTGTGAACAGGGGCCAGACATAGCATAGGGATACATTAGGATGCATTTTGGGTCCGGAAACAATCTGGTCTGGTCTGGAGATGATCTGGATGTGGTGTGAATGGGCCCATAAGGAGGAACGGGCTGCTGCACGCAATTACACGCAGCACCTATCTCTCCCGGGATTGGGTCTCTGCACGGGCATGCACGCCATATGGATGTGCACGCCTGTGTGAAGGACCCCTTGAGGCGAATTTTACAGAAAAAGCAGATCGTGCAATTTATTCTTTTAATGGTCTGTTAATTTTTATCTTGCTATTTTTGGCCCGGAGTTCTGCTTTAGTCTCATCTCTTTCACACTTGTCTCTAAAAACCATTAAACAGATTACATTTGCCCTTTAATAACACAAAGGAACTGTGAAAATTGAACAAAAGCGGGCACTTGATGGAATATATCCGAAATATTACCAGCTGCGCCCAGTTCTCTAATGCTCGCTTGGGTATAGCAAATGATCCGTCTCGTGCCAACCAACAGCTCCATCCATAAGGGCTTAAATAGTTCGGAGTGGGTGCGCCCGAGAGACAACGGCGAGGAAAAGATTTTCCAGCGTTACATATTTCATTTTTTTTTTTTCGAAATCATCATTCCAAAAAGCAAAACTTTAGATGAATTTTTAATGCGCCAGTTAATTGTGGATGCCAGAGCGGGCTCCAGCAAATAGGCTCATGTATTATAGACACAAAGAATGTTGTTGGTTATTAACACAGCAAATTTGCTGGCGCTTATTAGTCATTGTAAGAATTACATAATATCTATTAAGACTAATTATTTGTACATTGCCTGTAATGGTAACATTTAGACACAATTGTATTTCTGGAAAGATAATTAACTCATTAGTATGTCTAACTCATTCGGTTAATGAAACTAATCCTTATGAACATTCCACCCAGATACTAGAACAGTCCAAATGAAAAGGGGAAAAAAATAAAAGTATCTTTTTTATATCTTTGGTTATTTAACTGCCAGCAAGTCACTTCTATGAATCACACATGGTGTATAATCTAACCATTTCCTCAACAGGGCTTCTGAAATGTTAATGTCACGGACAATGGGGCTCAACATATAATCTCATTAGGGATTTAATACATTTAAGCTAAGTTGTATTAAACTCATAATGGCAACGGTCCTTCTTGGCTGGTCTTAATTTGACCATTCAAGGGGCTTAAAGCAAACTTGTGTTCATTTTAAATGTCTTAAGTTGCAGGAAGCAATATCATGTGAGCATCTAAAGGTAGACTATATTGTGAACTTTCCATAACCATGGGCATTAATATGGCATTTCCTTCACCTATGTGTGGCTATAACAAATCCCAGTCTTGGCCCAAAGGCTTTCCACAAGATTTTGGAGTGTGTCTGTGGGTATCATATATCTGATTGGAGGCTGAGATGACAAGAGGGCTTCCCTTACACCTCTGGTGCAGACACCCCTAGAGTAGAGTATAGGGAATGAGAGGGCATAGGGTGGCATGGGTGCCAGGAGTCCAGTCTACAAAAGCTCACTTCTGGCTGCAGGCTTGGCTGTGAGATGCTCATGCAGACTGCCAGGAAAGCTGAGGTTAGCAGAAAGAGACACGGTCAAAAACAAGGCTGAGATTACACCAGAAGGTCAGCAGAGATGAGCCGTAGTCAGGAACTAGCAAAGGTCATACTGGAAGTTTAGCAAAGATGAGGCATAGCCAGGAACTAGCTAAGGTCCCACTAGAAGGTCAGCAAAGATGAGCCGTTGCCAAAAACTAGCTATGGTCCCACCAGAATGTCGGCAGAGACGAGTCATAGTGAGAAATTAGCCAGGGTCCCACCACAAGCTTAGCAGAGATGAGTCGTAGTCAGAAACTAGCTGAGGTCACACCAAAAGCTCAGCAGAGTTAAGGTTGTAGTCAGTAAACTAGCCAAGGTCATACCACAAGCTCAGCAGAGTTAAGGTTGTAGTCATTAAACTAGCCAAGGTCATACCACAAGCTCAGCAGAGTTAAGTTGTAGTCAGTAAACTAGTCAAGGTCACACCAGAAGGTCAACCGAGATGAGTTGTAGTCAGGAACTAGCTAAAGGTAAACAGCAAGGAGGCAGGCAAAAAAGATCAGGAGCTGGTTCAAGATTCAATTCACCAATTAACAACTGAAGACCATCCAGTAAAAAGAAAAAGGAACAAGAATTCACACTCTTAATCCTGTGAGTGCTGGTGGTTTTCATTAGGTAGTTTGCTAAGGTCACACCACAAGGTCAGCGGAGAGATTTGTAGTCAGGAACTAGTCGAGATCACACCACAAGGTCAGCAGAGATGAGTTGTAGTCAGGAACTAGCCGAGGTCACACATCAAGGTCAGCAGAAATGAGTTGTTAAGAACTAGCTGAGGTCACACCACAAGGTCAGCAGAGATGATTTGTAGCCAGGAACTAGCTGAGGTCACACCACAAGGTCAGCAGAGATAAGTCGTATTCAGGAATTTGCTGAGGTCACACCACAGGGTCAGCAGAGGTGAGTCATATTCAGGAATTAGCTGAGCTGAAGTGCAGAAGGAGTTCGACTCAGCCGATCCAACATCTGGATTGGCTGAGCCGAAGTTCCCGCAGCTCCCTCGCTGCTCTTCAACCCTATTCTCATAGGGGCCGAACAGCAGTAAGTCAATAGCCAAATGCTGCCGAGCATGCTTGGTACCTCCGCCCAACTTTTTACTATTGGCACCTGCCAGAGTCTTCTAGCAGGTCCCGGCCATTGAATAACAACTGGGCGGAGCTGGCCAGGACATCACAGTTGTTATTGTTTAATGACAGATCAGCTTCCCCAGGTCATTTGGGGATGCTGATCTGTGATTACAACTGGGTGGAGCCAGCCGCGAGATCACGGCTGGCTCCGCCCAGCAGTCATTTGCGTTCATCCCGCTTCGGCTGTCACTTCAGCTCATTGGAGCCGAAGCATATGCCTTCCGCTCGGCCGCCTTCGGCTGCTGTACGGGATATTGTGAATAGCCCGTACAGCAGATGTCAGGGTACCGTGCACTGGTGTCCTCACACCAGAAACTGCCACTGAGCTTATATACCGTTTATTATACACACCAAAACATAACACAAATAACCCCACCAACACCCACAAGTAACCACAAACAAGTAATAGTAACTAAATGTAAACACAAGCACATACAACAAGGTAACAGGACAAATAAACCCAGGGAGCAAAGTAACACAAGTGGAGCCACGAGGCAAAGGTCAGGGTACAAGGGGGCACCAGGACTCAGGACTGGGACAGGACTCCGGACTCAGGACATGGCAACAATACTGAGCCAAAGTCCACACTGCAGGGAGGGATTAAATACCCTCCCAGGTAGCACCAGGTGGTGAATAATCGCTGACATCTGGGAGACACCCGCACTGGAGTTGCAGGTTCCAGCACCACCCAGTGGTGGTCTGGTTCCTGACAGCTCCTGGCTGCCTGGAAACACCTGCAGGTGAGTGCAGGAACTGCAGGACCTGGTTCCAGTGCCACCTGGGAGGTGCTATGGTTCCCGACAGCAGCCCTTGCGTTTGACTGAACCGAAGGGCTCCGGCAGGCGAAGAGAGCCAAAGGATCAGCCGAAGCTACACCTGTATCCTTCGGCTCAACAGTGAATAGCCCACTTGGTCTTTTTCTGCCGTCACTCTTCTATGTTTTTACATTCGGCCCGGGAAAAAAAGCAACACTACATGCAAAAAAAAACAACCCTCCTTATGTGAATTTAGATAATAATTCCAATTTAAATGACACAAACTGGAAACACTATTTCGTAAACAGAGATTTAGGGCGCCGCGCACTTTATGAGATGACTTACTGATGTGTCTGCAGCTTCCGATTCATCATTCAAAAACCAAAACTGAAGGAAGATTTCCCTAAGCGGTAATAATGTATCGGCAATATCTGCCAGAGGATTATTGTCAACATAAAGCAGAGAAAGTCTGCGAGAACCGGGAGAGGGAAATTACTTTTTTTCTCTCTTTTTTTTTTTTTTTTTTTGCCGGGAAGCCACGGCCTTCGTTCCGTGGGGATGCTGTGTGATGGAGTGCGGTTAAATAACCATCTCCGCTGCAGAATTTATCACCGCTTCATACAAATATCTGTATTTATATCTCATAAATACTGAAAGAGCGGCGGACGGTTTGCTGCAGGTGTTGCGCCAGCGCGGAGGCTTCGCGGCGGGATAATAACCTTTTTTTACACGCGTTGGCGTTGATATTCACAAATCATCGCGGAGCCTCTGCTGTGCTTTTGCTGAATGTGGAAAAAGAAGATGCAATCATTAATCGGGCTGTCATCCTCCGTCTGAAACAGAGATGGTTTTATGTACTAGACTGTACATCGCTACAGACACGGCTGACTTTTCTATGCAACTGTACGAACTTCTTACTGGAAACCCATAGGGGTCGTTTTCCATTCTGCTGCTTTCAAAACATGGCAGTGAGCAGTCAAGGGACATGCAGGGCCGGATTTACTCTCTGCTACCCCAAGGCCAGGTTCCTCGATATGCCCCCCTACCCACCAACCCCCCCTCACCAATGGAGAATGGCAGACCTGCAGGCTGCATACAAGTGATCTCGGCGACATCGCGGGATCACTTGTACAAAACAAGTGGAGGCTTCCCCGCTGTACATTTAGCTCTGCTTGTCCAAAGCAGGGCTAAATGTAGAAAACAGCTACCCGCCCGGCGCCCAGGAAATGCATGTCCCGGGCATCTAGAAATGCCCGGGACATGCCCACACCCCTGCTGCTCCTCTACTCCTTGCTGCCCCAAGGCTGGGCCTTGGTTGGCCTTGTGGGATATCCGGCCCTGGGGACATGGTGGGGATAGTAAACACTTATTCCCTATAGTCCACAGCTCCGTCTAGTGGCCATCATGTGGTATAACATTACATTAGATTCAACCAGAAAATAAAATATATAAAGAACTATGGATACAGTGCTGATACAGAGTATTTGGGCAAATTCTCGCCCAAATGCTCCCAATGCCTATCCCGATAGTGGAACTTCCGGTATTAGGAAGCCTGGCGGCGAGTCATTACACACTGCTCAGCTTACTGTTTGGCCAGAAGCTGGCTCCATGCTCCCTCATCACCGGAGAGCATGGAGCCCGGCTTTCTGATTGGCCAGGAACTAGGCTCCATGCACCCTCGTCACTTGGTGATGAGGAAACATGGAGCTTCCTGGGCCAATCAAGAAGCCGGGTAGTGTGTAATGCAGCAAGTCATTACCTGCCTCCCGTCTTCCTGATTGGCCAGAAAGCTGGCTCCATGCTCCCTCATCACCTGGTGACGAAGTAGCATGGAGCCTGCTTCCCGGCCAATCAGGAAGCTGGGCAGCGTGTAATGGCTCGTCGCCCGGCTTCCTGATTGGTAGGAAAGCTGGCCAATGAGGAAGCCAGGCGGCGAGTCATTACCTGCCCCCCAGCTTCCAGATTGGCCAGAAAGACAGCTCCATGAACCCGGTGATTAGGGAGCTTGGAGATGGCTTACTGACTAATTGGTAAGCCGGGAGGTGAATCATTGCACACCGCCCCAGCTTCCTTAATGGGACTTCTGGTATTGGTATTTGGTATCGGCGAGTACCAGAACAAAAAGTGTTAGTAATCGTACTCGATCCCGAAAAACTGGTATTGCATCTCTATTAAGAACGTTAATTTCTGCCTCTATTCACACGGAGTGAATGTTCACAGGGATTCGCAGGGCTCTGTGAATTGTTTGTAAACAAACCCCTAAGACTTTGAACTTTTTTTTTTTATATAAACCTGAAATGTATTCAGCTGATTTGTACTGAACATTCGGCTTTTATGGGTCATTCACACGGGCGTGAACATCCATACGACATGCACACCTATGCAGAGACTTGATCCCGGGAGGGACAAGGTGATGCCTATAATTGCGTGCACCAGCTTGCACTTCACTTGCAGTTACAAGCAGACCCGTATCTGCACATCCCAGTGTGCGCCCAAGTGCAGGCACCGAGACTCGCACAGATGTGTTGCTTCGCTTCTGCATGTCACCACGTGTAAGTGCATGGAGCCACATCCTCCCATAGGGAGGTACAAGCTGCTGCATAGAAGGAGTGAGGACGAGACGTCAGACCTGTTAAAATAATTTCTCCCCCTCGATAACCTTACATAGGAAGGATGTTCTCATGTCACGGTGCCTGGCTGATCACACAAGCAGAATTTATATGGACCTGCATAATGGAAGCTCTGCAATCATTTTTAGCATTTTTTGCGTAATTAAGCCGTGAAATGTTACACAATGATCATTTGCTGTGCTGCGTCTATTTGTTATTTCCTTATTACCATGACAATGGTGCTGTCACCTTCCCCTCATCTCCATTCGTTTCATTCATTATCCTAATGAGATATTTCACATCATTTGTACTCATTTTTAATATTGGAATGAAAACTCTCTCCGTACACAATGGGGAATGTGGGGGGATGTGACGTATTCCAACATTACGCGGATTTCTCTAGTCGGCAATATGGGCAAATGTCCAGATGTGGGCTCATTGATCCTCTTTATGAAGATTTAAAAGAGAACTGCAGGCAAGATACAAAGTTCACCAATAAACAGGCAAGTGGGGAAAAAAACAACACACCTATGAATGATTTTTATTGCTGGTTGGGGCAGGTGGAAAAAAAGTTAAAGTTGACCTGCCATCAGATATATTTTTTCATTTAAAAGTCTTTTTTTTTTAAATAGATTATGAAATGGTTAAAGGTAGGGATGCACCGACACCATTTTTTGGGTACCGATATTTATCTTTCGGTACTCGCCGATACCGAGTACTGATACCAGTACTTCCGCTAGTATGGAGCCAGCTTTCCAGGCAATTAGGAAGCTAGGCGGGGTGTCATTACCCGCCGCCCGGCTTCTTGATTGCATGGGAAGCCGGCTCTATGCTGTTTGGCTAGCTCCATGCTGATTGGTGGGATCAGCATCGAGCCAATCAGCATGGAAGCATGGAAGCCGGGCTCAAATTGTGAAAGAGTGGTTCAGGAGAGTGTGGCATTGCCACGCACTGCCACAGGAGCTTGAGACATCATTGTCACACATGGATTGGCCACCACAGAGTCCAGATCTTAACCCCATTGATAATCTTTGGGATGTGCTGGAGAAGACTTTACGCAGAGGTCCGACTCTCCCATCATCACTACAAGATCTTGGTGAAGAATCAGTGCAACTCTGGACGGTAATCACTACAAGATTCAAAGTATCACCTTAACCGTCCCCTCCGCCCCTACACAAGACCTCCTGCTTTCCAGCTCCCTCGTCAACTCCTCCCGATCTCGCCTCCATGACTTCTCTTATGCCTCTCTATCCACTGGAACTCCTTATCCCAAACTGTCCATCTATCTCCTATTCTGTCTGCCTTTAGGCGATACCTGAAGACTCATCTCTCCAGGGAAGCCTATCCTACCACAACCTAACCACTGAACTATCACATTCTCAAACAATTCATCCCCACACAGCTCCCTCTTCATGTATCACTTGCCCCTCACTTGCCCCCCTCCTTACCATCTTGTCTTGATTTGTTCATTAATCTTTAATTAACAATAGTGTGCAATTGTATGGGTACCACATCCCACATCATAATCAGAAAACAAAAAAAGGGAATCAAACCGGACTTTTAAGATACCCATGGAATTAAATGTAAACAATGTATAAAAGCATGATCACCTGTATTTTAAATGATAAAACAATATCCATTAATATTTAAATGTCTTGATTTGTATTGTAATTGTAATGTCTTCTTTATATGGCAAAGCGCAGCACAAGCCGTTAGTGCTGTATAAATCATGAAGAATAATAATAATAATAATATCAACAGAAATTGTAATCTTTATTCAATCATTAGGATAAAAGATTTATCAATCTACCAAACTCCCTTCTTCTTCAATTTCAAAACACAGTTTCCCCCACTTTTTATATGTGGCAATTCAACAATAATTAATTCAGTTTTCAATATCTCAATTTATTGTCTGTATGACCCATTTTAGTGCAATATCTTGAATAAGATCGGATTCTGTCTGATAGAGAATACGATTTTGTGCAATTACTATTTATTATTCTTTTGTGAAGTCTCCCTGTCACATTTATACCGTATTTTTCGCTGCCTAAGACGCACCTGACCATAGGACGCGCCTCCACAATGCCGCTGCCCGTGTTGCCTGTGTCTAACTTCTGCATACTGAGACTCCTCCCTTTCCCTGTCATGTGGCATGACACAGGGAGGTGAGAAGCCTGTCAGACACAGAAGTTAGACAGCGGCAGCACGGGCAGCGGCATTATGGAAGAGGTAAATAACGCTGCTTCGCTGGCTCTATAAGACACTGTCAGCCACACCGCCTCAGCTCTCACACACACACACACATCACCCTGCGAGAGCCGCTGGTCACGTGTGGTGTGTGTGTGACTGCTGAGGCGGCGGGGCTGCTGGTGCAGGAGATTGTCAAGACCTGGGGGTTTATTATCATAGTTATTATTATCATAGTTATTTTTATAATTTGTATTATTATTGTTATTATTATTTGTATTATTGTTATTCAGGATTTATATAGCGCTAGCATTTTGTGCAGCGCTTTACAACATGAAGAGAAACAGTACAGTTACAATACAATTTCAATACAGGAGGGTTAGGCAGGCCCTGCTCGCGGGAGCTCACAATCTAGTAGTTTTATGTATCTTCTTGTTTGCGTTGTATAAAGTGCCCTGTTGGCAGTTTGTTTGATCACCTTTGTCCTACCAGTATCTCGGTCCATTTCATCTCTGTCCGTAATGCCAGGAGCCATCGGCTCTCTCGAAAACATGTTACTTGTTTCTGTTTTCTGCCCGCAGCCCTTTGCGCCAAAGAAATTGTAAATCACCGAAAGAGCCAACTAGTTAGAATAGACACAATGGCAAAAAAAAAATACAAAATACAAAAACACTTTTCTTCTGGAGTTCGTTGACACGGTATATTAATATTGTGCTCGATGTGTATGTTTGAGGGGAAAAAAATTAAAGCAAATAGAATTAAGGTAAATCAAAACAGATGCCACCAGCAAGAAAGCACAATTATTTGCATACTTATTACTGGAGCTATTGAGCAGCTTTGTAATTTATGTCGGCGTTTTACGGATGAATGTTGGGAAGCGGAGTGCAGCCGGGAGAGAGCGCACAACAATAAGCAACATTAGTTACCCGAAGTAAGGATCACCGAGCCTTTGAAACCTTCAGAGTATAAATGGTGGAATCAATTAAAGGTTGACTGTACTGCATCTGGAAGTGTTCATTTGTCGGTGGACATGGCTGGGATAGATTTTATTATTATGTTTCTGGCCATAGACATGTAGTTTTTTCCCATTCAGCCCTTGAGTCCACAGCATGGATGGACCATTAATAGTTACAATTAATAGTCAAGTGCCTTCAACAAGAGTCAAAAGAAGAAGAGGTAGTCATCGGCACTCCAATACGTGCTCTGCGATGGCCAAAAATGGACCTGTGCCTGGACCTACTGGCATCACTCCAGATGACAAAAATTGATTGACTTTTGCTCAACATCTGTAGATCCCATCGCACTCCTGACTGGAATATATCTTTATCTGCGGGTGGATGCTGCAGTGGCCGCACCCCTCAAGAAGAGGTAGTCACCGGCACTCCAATATTTGCTCCTTATTGACTTACAAGGTCATTTCACCATGCAAAGCAATGTTTCAGAACCATGTCAGTCCCTTCATCAGGCAAACAAAGTGATTCAAAGTGAAGGGACCGACATGGTTCTGAAACATTGCTGTGCATGGTGAAATGACTTTGAAAGTCAATAAAGAAGTATTGGCTGAGCCAATATTGGAGTTCTGGTGACTACCTCTTCTTGTGGGGCGCCACACATGGTCACTGCAGCATCCACCTGCAGATACGGGTATATTACAGTCAAGAGTGCTATGGGATCTACAGATGTTCAACAAAAGTCAATCAACTTCTGTCGAATGGAGTGGTGCCAGTAGGACCATGCACAGCTCAATTTTTGGCAATGTCGGCAGGACTCAGTGTATGCCCAATTTAGTGCTTCTCATTGTTTGCGTCTGGCCTCTTCCAACAACCCATCCCACCCAAATCTTTTTTTCCTTAATACTTTGGATAGCAAGGAAAGGTTAAAGCTACCATCTGCGTTCATTGCTATCAAGAGCAGCATTTCTCAACCTTTTTTTAGTCACAGCACCTTTTAAAAGTATGTCAAATCTCAAGGCACCCCAGTCTAAAATGTAAAAATAATTCCATGTTCCATAAAGAATATAATCATTTTTCTAAAACAACATTGCCAAAAGAGAGCCAAACTCTTACCACCGCCACCCACCCACCCAAAATGTTTTATATATTACTCTCTTAGGTCACGTAATGAGTTATCGCCAAATAAACAGGCCCATAGCGGAAATCGGTCCGGTCCATAAGGGGTATACAGGTATGAGAGCTGAAGTGGTTAGTCATTCCCGCTGCTTCTCTTCCCAGCATGATGGAAACTCCGAAGCTGTTTGATCGCGACTTTTCCTATAAATTAAGGAATCCGGGAGCTCACAAGAGCTGTTTGGGCCATCTGCTCTGGATGATTATCAGTTCAGCTAATACAGCTTGGCTCTCACTTGATTCTCGGGTTCTAATTAATTTAGAAGACACTTTCTTCCGAAGAGTTAAAGGAGTCGCCGAACACTGCTCATTAATTGAAACGCCAGCAGTCGGAACATGTTGGGTGATAAGTTATTTGAAACAAGCTGGACGGAGACCAAAAGAACATTTCTATCAGTGAGACTCTTTATTTGCACAACTAAGCGACATTCCTTCTGCTGACCATTCAGACGAGCCGTTTCATCTGCCAACAAACTTAAAAGTTTACAGAGAGATTTGTCAAGAGATTCGGCAGTTCTGCAACGCTAAGATAAAAACGCCCTGATTGACGGGCTCAGATGTTACCGATATCTCTCGCAGTTTAGAGAAGAGGCTTTGTAATTTGTGTCAGGAATGTTTCTTAAAGGCAGCCAAGCAAAAGAAAAAAAACAAGATTTATTTGATGATTTTTTTTTTTTTAAAAGGGCGACGGTGCCCATCCTGAACGACAATTAATTTCACGATGAAACAGTAAATGAGAAAATAATGATGTTTTCTGATGACATGAGAGGTTTTTTTTTAATCAGATTCTCAAATACCCGTTTTCCCATCCAATATTTGCTCCCAATAAATAGCGTAAGAGTTCTTTGAAGGGGGATACGGATGCCGCCAACTTAAAACAGTGGAACTCTTTACTATCCTGGAGGAGATACTCCTCCAGCCTCACTGCAGTATTGCACACATGTACAGGCTCAAACAGACCTATGATCTCTACAGTATGTTAAGGAACCTGTTTGCTGGATTGGACCTAGGGCTGCCACTTTTTCTTCCAGTGAAACCCGAACACTCTAGCGATGCACGGAAATGTTTTGGGGAGAATGAGTCGCAGCTTATTCATATGTAAATAGCGCCACCCATTCAAATGTAAATAACAGTCAAGACTATTTTCAGTGGGGGGCCAGTAGCCCCTACCTTAATTGTGGTTGCCCCTGTCTGCCTTGCATCTTGTGTCCGGGTTTCAGCTGCCTTGAAGCCCTGACACAGCATCCAAAACCCGGACTGTCCAGGTGAATTCTGCACAGGTGGCAACCCTAATTGGACCCCAATAGCAGGGAACAATACGAGAAGGAGAATCCAGGCTGAGGTACAAGATAGGAGGATCCAAAGTGTGTTGTCAGAGTACAGTCCGGGACGAGGCAGGCAGCGAGTATCATAAACGGTGAGACAAGCCAGGAGTCGATAACCAGGAGATCCAAATAGCAGGGAAGGGAGACAGGAAACAGGAAATGAGGCGTCGTAGCTGCTTTGGAATGGCAGAATAACTCAACAACAAGTCTTGGCTCTGGCTGGAATTTAAGCCCAGCAGGGGCCAGCGACGCCCTCATTGTCCGGGCAACGAGGAAGCCACAGGTCCCTGGGAACCAATGGGACGGTTAGGAGAGAAGGAGTGCTCGCAATGCCCTCCCTGGCAATGATCAGCACCCAAGTGACTAAGAAGCCACGTCAGCGCAACATAAGCACACTACGCATGCGCTCATGTGCGCACCCGCAACCTGCCGCCGCTGGGCACCAAATCACCCCAAAAAGGACCCTACAATCTCCGCCGTACCTGTCAGACCCCAGGTAAGAGGGCACCCCTGATCAATGGAGATCACATAGCCAGGTGTTGGAGCTTTTACACACATTTCAAAAACTGGAGGGAGCCTGGAGCAGAACTTTCTGCAGGAAAGGAAAGTGTTTTGCTATCTATTATACACTTTATTGCCAAAAGTATTGGGATGCCTTTACAAGCACATGAACTTTAATGGCATCCCAGTCTTAGTCCGTAGGTTTCAATATTGAGTTGGCCCGCCCTTTGCAGCTATAACATCTTCAACTCTTCTGGGAAGGCATCCACAAGGTTTAGCAGTGTGTCTATGGGAATGTTGGACCATTTGTGAGGTCAGGTACTGATGTTGGACGAGAAGGCCGGGCTTGCAGTCTCCGCTTTAATTCATCCCAATGGTGTTCTATTGGGTTGAGGTCAGGACTCTGTGCAGGCCAGTCAAGTTCCTCCACCCCAAACTCGCTCATCCATGTCTTTATGGACCTTGCTTTGTGCACTAGTGTGCAGTCATCCCCAAACTGTTCCCACAAAGCTGGGAGCATGAAATTGTCCAAAATGTCTTGGTATGCTGATGCCTTAAGAGTTCCCTTCACTTTAACTAAGGTGCCAAGCCCAACCCCTGAAAAACAACCCCCCACCATAATCCCCCTCCACCAAACTTTACACTTTGCACAATGCAGTCAGGCAAGTACCGTTCTCCTGGCAACAGCCAAACCCAGACACGACCATCGGATTGCCAGACAGAGAAGCGTGATTGGTCTCCAGAGAACACGTCTCCACTTCTCTAGAGTCCACTGACCTTCTGACTCCCACCCTCTTCTTATAGGGTGACACTTTTTTTCGGGTTCTAATTAATTTAGAAGACACTTTCTTCCGAAGAGTTAAAGGAGTCGCCGAACACTGCTCATTAATTGAAACGCCAGCAGTCGGAACATGTTGGGTGATAAGTTATTTGAAACAAGCTGGACGGAGACCAAAAGAACATTTCTATCAGTGAGACTCTTTATTTGCACAACTAAGCGACATTCCTTCTGCTGACCATTCAGACGAGCCGTTTCATCTGCCAACAAACTTAAAAGTTTACAGAGAGATTTGTCAAGAGATTCGGCAGTTCTGCAACGCTAAGATAAAAACGCCCTGATTGACGGGCTCAGATGTTACCGATATCTCTCGCAGTTTAGAGAAGAGGCTTTGTAATTTGTGTCAGGAATGTTTCTTAAAGGCAGCCAAGCAAAAGAAAAAAAACAAGATTTATTTGATGATTTTTTTTTTTTTAAAAGGGCGACGGTGCCCATCCTGAACGACAATTAATTTCACGATGAAACAGTAAATGAGAAAATAATGATGTTTTCTGATGACATGAGAGGTTTTTTTTTAATCAGATTCTCAAATACCCGTTTTCCCATCCAATATTTGCTCCCAATAAATAGCGTAAGAGTTCTTTGAAGGGGGATACGGATGCCGCCAACTTAAAACAGTGGAACTCTTTACTATCCTGGAGGAGATACTCCTCCAGCCTCACTGCAGTATTGCACACATGTACAGGCTCAAACAGACCTATGATCTCTACAGTATGTTAAGGAACCTGTTTGCTGGATTGGACCTAGGGCTGCCACTTTTTCTTCCAGTGAAACCCGAACACTCTAGCGATGCACGGAAATGTTTTGGGGAGAATGAGTCGCAGCTTATTCATATGTAAATAGCGCCACCCATTCAAATGTAAATAACAGTCAAGACTATTTTCAGTGGGGGGCCAGTAGCCCCTACCTTAATTGTGGTTGCCCCTGTCTGCCTTGCATCTTGTGTCCGGGTTTCAGCTGCCTTGAAGCCCTGACACAGCATCCAAAACCCGGACTGTCCGGGTGAATTCTGCACAGGTGGCAACCCTAATTGGACCCCAATAGCAGGGAACAATACGAGAAGGAGAATCCAGGCTGAGGTACAAGATAGGAGGATCCAAAGTGTGTTGTCAGAGTACAGTCCGGGACGAGGCAGGCAGCGAGTATCATAAACGGTGAGACAAGCCAGGAGTCGATAACCAGGAGATCCAAATAGCAGGGAAGGGAGACAGGAAACAGGAAACAGGAAATGAGGCGTCGTAGCTGCTTTGGAATGGCAGAATAACTCAACAACAAGTCTTGGCTCTGGCTGGAATTTAAGCCCAGCAGGGGCCAGCGACGCCCTCATTGTCCGGGCAACGAGGAAGCCACAGGTCCCTGGGAACCAATGGGACGGTTAGGAGAGAAGGAGTGCTCGCAATGCCCTCCCTGGCAATGATCAGCACCCAAGTGACTAAGAAGCCACGTCAGCGCAACATAAGCACACTACGCATGCGCTCATGTGCGCACCCGCAACCTGCCGCCGCTGGGCACCAAATCACCCCAAAAAGGACCCTACAATCTCCGCCGTACCTGTCAGACCCCAGGTAAGAGGGCACCCCTGATCAATGGAGATCACATAGCCAGGTGTTGGAGCTTTTACACACATTTCAAAAACTGGAGGGAGCCTGGAGCAGAACTTTCTGCAGGAAAGGAAAGTGTTTTGCTATCTATTATACACTTTATTGCCAAAAGTATTGGGATGCCTTTACAAGCACATGAACTTTAATGGCATCCCAGTCTTAGTCCGTAGGTTTCAATATTGAGTTGGCCCGCCCTTTGCAGCTATAACATCTTCAACTCTTCTGGGAAGGCATCCACAAGGTTTAGCAGTGTGTCTATGGGAATGTTGGACCATTTGTGAGGTCAGGTACTGATGTTGGACGAGAAGGCCGGGCTTGCAGTCTCCGCTTTAATTCATCCCAATGGTGTTCTATTGGGTTGAGGTCAGGACTCTGTGCAGGCCAGTCAAGTTCCTCCACCCCAAACTCGCTCATCCATGTCTTTATGGACCTTGCTTTGTGCACTAGTGTGCAGTCATCCCCAAACTGTTCCCACAAAGCTGGGAGCATGAAATTGTCCAAAATGTCTTGGTATGCTGATGCCTTAAGAGTTCCCTTCACTTTAACTAAGGTGCCAAGCCCAACCCCTGAAAAACAACCCCCCACCATAATCCCCCTCCACCAAACTTTACACTTTGCACAATGCAGTCAGGCAAGTACCGTTCTCCTGGCAACAGCCAAACCCAGACACGACCATCGGATTGCCAGACAGAGAAGCGTGATTGGTCTCCAGAGAACACGTCTCCACTTCTCTAGAGTCCACTGACCTTCTGACTCCCACCCTCTTCTTATAGGGTGACACTTTTTAGAGGTAGCTCCTGATGTGAAGTGGAGGCTGAGGATGTTGATGTAAAGGGGAAGGTGAAGAGGCAACTCCAGTTGTGAAAGTGGGGAGTGTCAGATGTAAATAGAGGACTCTGATGTGACGAGGGCTCCTAATGTAAAGGTGGGGACCTCCTGGTGTGAAGGGGAACCTGTAGGACTCTGATGTAATGGGGGGACTCTGATGTGAAGGAGGGACTTTGATGTGAACAGAGGGACTCTGATGTGAAGGAAAGAGACTGATGTAAAAGGTGGGACTCCTGGTGTTACGAGGGTACTTCTGATGTCAAGGGTTTTATAGCCATCCACTGACCATCAACAGTGATAAGGTTCGGCTTGGTTTGTCCAAGCCCTTCACTTGAGTTTGTCCAAACCCACTCAAAACTCTGACTTCCTTCCCCCTCCTCCCGACCCAATGAGTTGCAGGGAGGTGCATTCCCCTTCCACAGCTATACAAACTCAAGTACACTGGATTTGTAGCAAACCCACCGTTATCACTAACCACCGATACTCCTGACCAAAGTGTTTATTGTGTCAGCAGTTGACGACTAATTTATAAATAGACTATGCATATGTAATAGTTCCTAAGATGCTGGAGGCCCTATAGTGTAAGAGGTGCTAGAAACTAATGACTCTGTGTGGCTCAACCACCAGTCAACCATTGATGCTGTGCAACCCGCACAACCTGATTGATTGCTGGGGCACAAAGGGAGGTTTGGTTGGCGGGAAAAGTGGCCAAATTGTTCACCCATTCAGCGAACTGCAAACAACTTGGGTTCAGGTGGAACTCATTGACCTGAAGCTCCTTCCTACTTAAAAAATCATCTCAGCTAGGGTTGCACAGATACCAAGTACAGTACTCGGTACAAGTACGAGTACATGTACCGATACCTTTGAGCTCCAACACTACACTAGAGAAAAATTCAAAAGTTAGGAGGCCGCTGTCATGTGTAAGGAGCACACCGAGCTCCTGGGATTTGTACATCTCTGTTTTAATGTATGATTTTGTTTTTATAAATATAAATAAAGTGATGCACAGATACCAGCTTTGCGAGTACGAGTACTGATACATTTTTGTTTATTGTCATGTGACAGTTTTTCTAAAACAATACAGACTAATGATTTCAGGACAGTGGTGGAGAGCCAGAGCCCGGTCCCAGCTGCAACCGCTGCAACCCTGATAGTTCTCATGAAAATGCCAAGTATCTGCACTGTGTAAGAGGTGCTAGAAACTAATGACTCTGTGTGGCTCAACCACCAGTCAACCATTGATGCTGTGCAACCCGCACAACCTGATTGATTGCTGGGGCACAAAGGGAGGTTTGGTTGGCGGGAAAAGTGGCCAAATTGTTCACCCATTCAGCGAACTGCAAACAACTTGGGTTCAGGTGGAACTCATTGACCTGAAGCTCCTTCCTACTTAAAAAATCATCTCAGCTAGGGTTGCACAGATACCAAGTACAGTACTCGGTACAAGTACGAGTACATGTACCGATACCTTTGAGCTCCAACACTACACTAGAGAAAAATTCAAAAGTTAGGAGGCCGCTGTCATGTGTAAGGAGCACACCGAGCTCCTGGGATTTGTACATCTCTGTTTTAATGTATGATTTTGTTTTTATAAATATAAATAAAGTGATGCACAGATACCAGCTTTGCGAGTACGAGTACTGATACATTTTTGTTTATTGTCATGTGACAGTTTTTCTAAAACAATACAGACTAATGATTTCAGGACAGTGGTGGAGAGCCAGAGCCCGGTCCCAGCTGCAACCGCTGCAACCCTGATAGTTCTCATGAAAATGCCAAGTATCTGCACTGGTACTCGAAAAGTATCTGTGCATCCCTAATCTCAGCCTAAGCAAAGTCACTGACTGGAGCTCAAGGGCAGCTTATTAATGATAAACAGTGGAACTTTTCTTTAAAACAATACACAATATGTAGTACTGTGACTGTATATCGTGCCATGTCAGGAATATATTCAAGCAGAGTTGTAAAGGTAGTCAGATCCACTTTAAGTTAAACCAAAGCCAATCCAGGACATCAAGATGCTCCGGCTCTGTACATATAGTGAGGCAATCCTCTCTTGGCTGCCGCATTAATTGTATCTAATCTTGAATGTTTCTGCCAATTTGCCTATCAAAGATTTCCGAGTTACAACTGTCTGGATGCTTCCATCTGCCTTAAACCTAATTCTTGTTTTCGTGCTTCCCCTTAATTACCTTACAAAGGATTGGTTTTAATCAGATTATTTTTGTAGGGGAAAAAAAATTTAAATTCCGGCTGAAGACACATCAGTCGCTGGCGCGTCTCTCCCCGCACTTCGAGGCCGATGTAAAATGAAGACGCTCAGATTGTGTGCCAGGGGGAGGCGTATCGCCGGCTCCCAGTCTGCTATATTGGAGATTGCTTTTTATGAAGATGGATGATGGCGCAGACTGACAAATCGTCAACTTAGTGGCTTGTGAGGAGAACATGACTACATCATGGAGTGGAGTGTCGCAGAGAATGCAATAGATGTCTAATGTACTCACAATCAGAACTGCAAATACGTAAAGAGGATCCTTCCTCAGATACTTTATTGAGGAGAGCAAAGCTGATTGGACACAAAAGGCCACATGTTTAATTGTTTACATCTGTGTGTTTTGCCTAATGTGTTTTAGGTACATTCAACCCCCTCTCACAACACACATGCATATACAGTATGTGGAAGCACGGAGGTGGGACTTATTCCATGCTGCCATAAATATACGTACAGCCAGCATCACCATTTTGTGAAGGGAGTGCGGTTACCCGCACGCCCCCAGCACTGGGACTATGTTGTCACCAACAAATCTTGGTCCAAAAGTGACAATGGGGGCCAGTTGGAATCGGTCCCGATCATGTGATCACAGTGAAAGCCATTCTCAGTGATAACAAGATCAGGAAGTCCATGAAACGTCTCCAGCATTTAGATTTCTTAAAGGGCTAATGGGAAGCTGGTGGAAAGGGGTTAAAAGCCAGCTCCAGCCAATTATTTTTTTCTCATTTTAAATACAATGTGGAAGGTTTAGATTTTATGTCAACTTTCAAATTCTGTGTCGCCATATTGGAGTCTTTTTTGTGAGATTGCAACTGCTGTTTGGGTCTTCAAAGAGGAGGTTTTCCTTCAAGTGTATCTAAACCCAAAGGCAAATACGTAATACACTGCCTGACCAAAAAAAAAAAAGTCACAAGCTCTAATATTTTGTTGGACCGCCTTTAGCTTTGATTCATCGTGGCATAATTTCGATAAGCTTATACAATGTCACATTTATTTCAATCCAGGGTTACATTAATTTTTCATCAAGATCTTGTAGTGATGACGGAAGAGTCGGATCACTGTGTAAAGTCTTCTCCGGAGCATCCCAAAGATTCTCAATGGGGTTAAGGTCTGGACTCTGTGGTGGCCAATCCATGTGGGACAATGATGCCTCATGCTCCTTCAACCACTCTTTCACAACCTGAGCCCGATGAATCCTGGCATTGTCATCTTGGCATATGCCCAATGTGCCATCAGGGAAGAAAAAAATCAATTTATCGAGAAACTTGGTCATTCAGTATATTCAGGGAGGCAGCTGACATAATTTTTTGGGCACATAACATTGCTGAACCTAGACCTATTATCCAATGGAAGGTTCTGACCTATCTGCTTAGCTAAATCCAAGTGGTGGCTTCGTTTTGGATAGGCAGTGTATATTGTTATATTGCAATTTATTTTATCAGGGTTTTGTAACCTTTATTTTGTTCATGTGACAAAAACACATTTCCTGTCCTAGGGTGACAATGCCCCCTCTCAGTACTATACCTATGGAGGAGCAGCGTTGTCACCATAACACATGACTACAAGCACCTCCCCCTCTCCCCTACTCCATAACATAGCTGGGAACAGTGTAACTGATAAGAATGCAGAACAGGCAGAGAGCACAGAGGGCTTATTATTGATATTGCCTCAATATCTCACTAAATTTGGATATAAATAAAAGAAACAAATACACATGTTAAGATATTTGCTGCACTTTACACTGCTAAGTTAACCACTCCCCTGTACATTCAAGCCTCAAAGAAGAGGAGGCTCTGTTACCCTTTAAAACACAAATGTGTTGAGTGCAGGTATGCCTGGAGGTAGCCCATCCGTTATGCCCAGTCACCTCTGTCTTATCAGATGCGGTCTCTGGAGGTGGGAATCAGGGAGGCCTATATTCTCTAGGCATGTCCAGGAGCCCAGGGGCTTGTGGGATCCTAGGGCATTGTGAGAACCCATTGGATTGCAGTAATTAAAAGACCCTGCAAACACGACTGAACAAGGGTGGTAAAGAAAGTCTTCACTACACCCCTCATGTCTTCATCCAAGATCCCTGCAAGGTTTGGAAACAGCCTACCTGCTATGCTGACACTACTAAACATACAGTTCATACATCATCAGCAGCTAAGAGGTCCCTTAGATCAAACTCAAGGCCCAGGGGCGGAATCCGGCCCACCAGGCCATTTCCTAGACTTCTACTTTCAGATCTTGGTATTAAGTTATTACTAAAACCAGTGATAATCAAATGCAGAGGCAATTATGATAAATATTAGATACATTTATATAGTCTTATAGGCCCTTTGAGGGCAACCATAATGTTGATGCGGTCCATGATTAAATTGAGTTTGACACCCCGCCTTAGATCCTTCACCAGTCTTGATTAAACCCTCCTGTGTGTAGACCCCTTACTGAGCTGTAGTCCTTCCCCTTTCTTCCCCTTTGCTTTTGTTACATTGTATCTTTGCTCAGAAAAACTGTCAGGAAAGTAACCCATAGATGGAGAAACATGTAGAGCTATGTAACATCGCATCACATCTGAGAAAATACACCGCAAGAGCATTTACCCCTAGCAACCTACCGAAAGCCCTTTTTTTTTTTTTTTTTTACAATCCATATTAAAAGGTTGGAAAAAGGATCATACGGTCTTTGCAAACAGCTAAAGTACACAGCAGTCATTTTGCTCCTTTATAGATTATTAATAAAGATCTAAACCCAAAAACACAAAGACTTTGGCGTCCTTACAGTTCTTAGTATCCAGATTGGATCTGAATTTTTAGCCCGCGGCATCTGGCGTAAACATTACAATTTTGTCAGCATAAGGCTGAATGTTTCCACTAAAGCCCCGACAACTGCGCCGCTTAGAAGGCAGCTATTTCAATGTTGTTTATGAAGTGTTGACTTACTTTTTCCAAGCCACATTATGCAATCCAGAAGTATCACGCAGGGCATTTATTCCAACTTCCCATAAAACACTTTTCATTTATGCGTTTTAGTTTATGGAAGTTAAAGAAACGGTAACACGCCAATTTACAATGCTGTGTGTGTGCGTAGTGTTCTGGCTTTTTATTTGTTCAGTTTGCACGGTAATGGGAAAGTTATTACCTGTCTTTAATACGGAGTGTTTGCTACAAACATTACGGCATGTAAAGTGATGTATAATTCATAAATGAAGGAATAATGTGGCACTAATACACACTGCACTTAGCTATATAAATAACTCGACTCAGAGAACAATGCACGAATACTGGAAAATGGCTCCATTTGGAGACTTACTTCATATTATCTGAATAGGGTACAACGAGTGCATTTACGTGCATCTGTCTCATGTTCCTGTATCTTCTTCATGGGAATCTGTCAATTGTGAACTAACCCCCGCCTTTCACACCCTCAAGTAGAACCCTCCGTCTGAGTAGAAGCCACCTCCCCAATCCCCACACCTCCACCCAGGAGTGTTGCTATAACTACTAAACCTATTGTATGTCCCTAAAGCAGAATGCTTTGCATAAGGAAAACTTGACTTTTGGAGTGGGGCTACCCTGCATTCAAGGGTTAAGTGCTCATTTTCATCTAGGGCAGCAGTTCTCAACCTGTGGGTCGCGACCCAGTCGGGGGTCGAATGACGATTTGCCAGGGGTCCCCTAAAACCATCAGAAATTAGTTTTTTTGGTCTATTCTAATCTGTAAAACTTATAATTGCAGACATCCCAAGTCTCCTGGACGCTCCGGGAGTCTCCTGCTATTAGATGGCGGCTCCCGGCTGCCCGGGAGAGAAACACTTTCCCTGCTGGTTTTTTTTCTGACATCTGGGCCACCAGCAGCCGTCAGAAAAAAAAAAAAAAAAAACAGCATATGAATGCATAGCAGGATTCCTATTGGTTATTTCCCTTTGCAATAGCCAATAGCAAACTAGCTATTGCACCCACCCTGTGCTGCTGTCAATCAGCAGTGGGGGACCTGAAGTTCTCCATCAGGTCCTCTTCTAGTGATTGACAGCAGCAGTGGGCAGGTGCAATAGCCAGCTTGCTATTGGATATTGCAAATGGAAATAACCAATAGGAAGCTAGCTATGCATTCCTATGGTGTTTTTTTTTTTTTTCTGACTGACGGCGGCCAGCGGCTCCGATGTCAAAAGAAAAAAAAACCAGAGCAGGGAAAGGTTTACTCTGCTTGATTGGGGGAGCTGAGCTGCTGGAGATCTACTGAGAGGAGGAACAGGGGAAGCTGCTGAGGAAATACTGAGAGGAGGAGCAGGGGCAGATGAGCTGCTGAGAAAACTTCTGGGAGGAGGAACAGGGGGAGCTGAGCTGCTTGATAACTACTCAGAGAAGGAGCAAGTGAGCTGAGCTGCTGGAGAGCTACTGAGAGGAGGAAAAGGGAGAGCTGAGCTGCCGAGACATCAGTGGTTGGGGGAGCAGGGAGAAGCTGAGCTGCTGAAGAAGTATTAAGAGGAGGCGCAGGGGAGCTCAGCTGCTGGAGAACTGCTAAGAGGAGGAGCAGGGAGAGCTGAGCTGCTGAGAAACTGCCAGGGAAAGAGGAGCAGGGGGATCTGAGTTGCTGAAATTAAACTGAAAGCAATTTCTGCTGTAAACATAGAGGATGAATTACTTCTCAGTGACTACAGCTACCAAAGTCAAGCAAGGGCTCTGGGCTTGTGATAGTCCAGTCTAGTCGTGTCTACTTCTGCCTACACATACCTCTATGCCGCTCGCATAGATCATGAATCTTGTACTTGTCTTGATCTTGTATCGTAGAAGACCTGTATTGATCTTGCATCTAGTCTTGCCTTAGATCTTTAATCTTGTACCTGTCTTGTTTCTTTAATCTTGTACCTGTCTTGTTTCTTGTATCTTGTACTAGACGTGTAGCTTGTATTCAGTTCCTGTCTTGTATTTGTCTTCTATCTTGCTTTCTGTTTATGTCTTGTATCTTGTCACCATTCAGTGCTACTCCTTTATAGCCAAAGTGTGTTGTTGGAGTCCTGGGGCACGCAAGTACCGCTAGGCACACTAGCCTTAAGGGAAAGGCGGCTGCTAGAGATGAAGCAACCACTATAAACTCTGACTAAAGTGTCTGCATCTGGCACCGACAGCAACAAAACGCTCAGGTATGAACAGGGGCCATAGAAATTAATGGGATTTCTTGATTAGAGCATTCTGTCGCACTTAACTTTAAGGGACAAAATGCCTAGGTGTGAACGGGAGTTTATTCTGGCCAAACCCAAAGCAAAATTCAGGCAATTTCAAACCTTTCAATAACCTCTTACAAATGCAAACAGATCTAAGTAACCCAACACTTTATATAGATTATATATTATATACATAAAATAGAAAAGCTTGAGAAAAAAAGTTGCCAAATTATTATAAAAATGATAAAAAATAGGAAAATTAAAAAATAAATAACATTTTTGTAAAGAAAAGAAAAAAAACCAATTAGGCGGAGCTAGCGGTGACAGCTAGCTCCACCCAACTGTTTCCTATTGGCGGGGCACCTGCCAGAGTCTTCTAGCAGGTCCTGGCCAATGAAAAACAAGTGGGCAGAGCCGGCCCTTACTGAGCCGCTCGGCTGCTGTACGGGCTATTGTGAAGAGCCCGTACAGCAGCCCTTTAGTTCGAATGAACTGAAGAGCAGAAGCGGCGGAAGCGAAAAAAAGGATAAG
>NW_017307430.1:141630-162054 GCF_000935625.1 Nanorana parkeri | reverse complement strand
CTGCTGTACGGGCTATTGTGAAGAGCCCGTACAGCAGCCCTTTAGTTCGAATGAACTGAAGAGCAGAAGCGGCGGAAGCGAGAAGAAGGATCAGCCGAAGCTACGGCTGGATCCTTCGGCTCAATAGTGAATAACCCTCTAAACGTTTATCTTAAAAACACAAAATATTTGACACTATTGGTAGCGGGTTGCCTTGATGCTTTCAACCATTTTCTTTTATCAAAAGATGATTGGGAATCACTGTGGGAATGGTAGTTGTGGTTCCCCATGCTTCGGGTGTCTTGCAGTTGTTCCTATTCCATTTGCAGAGGTCCCCACTAATCGGCCACCTACAAGTTGGGTATGCATGTTTGTGGACCCTTTGGCTTTGGGACAACCCAAGGAGCAGTTGGATTATTGAAGCATGTCTGACCACACTCTATTGTCTATGACCCGTCTAAGGTCAATAAAAAAAGTATTTCTGGTTGGTTTCTATGGGCTAGTAAAGTTTGCACAACTTTGTTACTCCTCAAACTGCCCTACTGATTATATCAATTAATTCTGCCCACAGTTAAACTCTGGTGCCTATTAAGGAGCCATGCCAGTATTCTGATCACCTTATTAAGCATCAACGTGTTCAGATCTCTCTGTAGCTTTGCTCTTGTTTGAAGTATTTTCCTGTCATAAACTTCTCTCATCAATATTTCAGATCATTAATTACAATTACATTATCTGTAAATTATTATAAAAATGATAAAAAATAGGAAAATTAAAAAATAAATAACATAAATAAGCAAATTAAAGGGTAATTCTACTTCCCCCAGGGAATTTGGGAAAATGGAATTACCCCCACCAATCTGGTCCCCCCCCCTCGCTATATTTACCTATGGGCAAACGCTCCTTCCCCTCCGCCGCTACCAGTGCACTATCCATACCCCGTACTGCCATGTAAAGCAGCCCTGCACTCTGGATTTTGAATTTCGCTCTCAAATGGTGAGCACTCATTGTTCAGCGTGGTGACCTGACCGCAATGACCAATGAGAAGCGCTTCTGACACGCTGGCCAATGAGAAGCGCTTCCTGCTAAGAATGAGTGCTCGCCATTTGTGAGAAATTGAAAATTCAGAGCGCAGGGCTGCGCTACATGGTAGGACGGGGGTATGGATAGTACACCCGCACCAGCAGAGGAAAAGAAGCATTCGCTGAAAGGTAAGTATAGCAAGGGGGCCAAATTGTAGGGAGTAAATTTACCAGGGAAAGTGAATTACCCTTTAAAGCAGAACCCCAGGGAACATTATTATTAACTCTTGCAGGGAAGCTACCCCTGGCACTGCAAGGGTTAAGTGCCCATTTTATTCTAGGTATGAAGACAACAAGTTATACGCACCTGATTCTCAGAGCCGGCCGTCTGTGATTGCGCTCCCTCTAGCTTGTCTCCTCCTCTGCTGCAGTGATTTAATCTCCTTGGTGTCAAGTTCTATACACTTATAGAATATGAGGATAACTTAGGGACCTTAGACCGCTGCAGTGGAGGGCAAGGGAGGCTCCAGCAGGTCTAAGAGCAAGCTGGTTCCGAGGATCGGGTGAGTATAACTTTTTTATTTTCCTCCGTAGACCAAAATGAGCAGTTAACCCTTGCAGTGCATGGGGTAGCCCCAATGCAAAGGGTAATAATAATTTTCCCTTGGGTTCTTCTTTCAGTAGGTAACACTTGCATTTCCCAATTCACACACCCACATCATTTTGAACCAACTAATGACTGCCCCCATGAAACATCTGTTTCTTCTGGAGGTTGTAGCACATAACACTTCCTTCTCAAAATTCAGCGCTAAAGGTCTAAGAAAGCAATTGGCAGGAGCAGGTACTATCATGCACGGTTATGCTGGCCATCTGAGTCAGCAGGACTTGGCCAAGGTCTTAGCAGTGTATGGCCAGCTTACATTTGTAAGGGGTTTTTTTATGGAGTTTTCCTTTGTCTCCCTCCACAAGTTCTCTGCTCTCCTTGAGTTCTGCTTTGTGACTGGTGGTGATTGGGTCCCTGCAATCAGGAAGAAGAGCAGTCGGGGAAATTCTGCAATGGGAGGGTGCAAGAGGAATGCCCCTGGTAGGGAGGAGAGAGTAGAAAAGTGCTATGTAGTTCATAATGGCATTCCTTATACTAGGGGGGTAAGGAGCACTACAACCATGCTTCTTCAGGAGCCAAGGAAGTCTCCTAAAGACTAAGACTGATGGCAAAGGTGTGCATCAATCTAGTAGTCCCCAGGCCGGGTGTCACCCACTGGGACGTCATCACGAACGTGTGTGTGATGCCACCACACACGTGCTTAATGATGTCACGCGCATTTAACTGCCGGTGGCCATCTTGGTGATGGACTCCGGCAAAGAGAGGAGGAGAGGTTCCTCCGGCAGGATAAGGTATGCCGCTGGGTCTCCTCCTCTCTGCAGCTGTCAGGCTCTTGGTCTGTTTCCGAGTGCCCAAGTTTTCCGAGGTGGTGACCAAAAAACTGTCAGTAATTTTTGGAGACCCCTCCTCTGATGGTGTCACCCAGTGTGGGCTGCTCATTCCCCTCCCATGTACAACAATGCGGTCGTTTGACGCAACCCACCTGCTCCAACTACAAATACAATCGTGTTTTTTTTTTCCAAAGGGGGACTATTTGAGCCAATAAGACTTCTTTTCTAGGCAAAATGTTCCACTTCAGTTCAGCGCACCTTTATATAGTAATTATTACCTAGCAGTGCTTTGTTATGCCTGTAAAGACATTCAAGCTCTCATTAAGCCCAGTGGGAAATGTTTCACTTTTGGTTATTGTCGCAAGGGAACTGCGGGCACAGCTGCCTAACCCACAGCTGTCTATGGAATGTTCAGCACTCCATGTGCATACAGTTCCCTTGTGGCAACCAGAAATTATCTGGCCCAGTCCATCTGCTTCCTGCCCAGAGGAAATAAGTAACCTGAAAACTGATGTCATTATTACATTCACAGTCGTCCCTACAGGAAAAATACAGGTGCACAGCAAGTCTTTTTTTTTCCTGTATGGTGGCTTACTGGCTTGTTTGTTTTTTTGAAGCGTGCACAAAAACTAAACACAATAGTGAATCCAAAAATGCATCTGAACACTCACTAGGGTGCATCCCCCATAAAAATAGGGCCCTTCCCTGACCCCCCGAGGCGCAAGGCTTCTGACAGAGGCAAGGCTCTCGGGTCGACCTGGCCGAAACCAGACGGACACATTCATCATGGTCAGCTGAAGCCGACCACCAAGTACTACGTTGGGGGCTCCCCTGAAGAGAGACCCCCAGTTCAGGGGAGTAGATGGCCCCACATCCTCCCCTAGACTTTAGGACAGGCCCACAGACCCACACCCTCCATTCTGTGGAGTGAAAAAAAACACACGTAAAAAAATGAAAAATGCACAGACAAAGTAAAGAAAATATATAAGTGCCAATGTACTAGACAATGGCTAGACCTTGTGGCCCGGTCTTAGCCAAAAGCCAGAGCCCAAGAGGCCATGTGCTGAAAAAGCATGTAGTGTCGTAGTCAGTTTGCCATTCACACAGTGGGGTCCCAAACCCGTAGTGCTACTCTGGCACCCCGAGGGTGCTACTCCCTGGGGGCCCTTGACACTACAGGCTCCTTGCCTTCCCAGCCCAGATCAGGTAGACCCATTCCAAATAGGAGGCAAAGGGTCCTGCCATATCTCAGTCCAAGGAAAATACTCCTAACCCCCCCTCGTACGTGAGTAGATGCTTCATTTGGTTTTTCTTAACCCTGGCCAGGACCCTTCAGGACCCCCATCAACTCAGGCAGGGTATTCTGCAGCCAGCCATTCCTACCATAAGGCCAGAACAGCGGCACAACTCCCCTCCTGAACACTGATAAAAACAGATACTACACTTGGTATTAGCCAAAAGGCGGTGGCTTACTAGTTACCATTTGCTACCTGGAGCATAGAGTCATTAGACCATCACCCACTAGGACTCTATCTTCATAAAGTGTGTATGTGCCCCCGCCCCATTTGTGTGAGTCCCTTCAGGTGTTTCAGTTTCTTCCTGCAGAAAAAAATAAAATAAAACTTACAGATAGGTTAATTGCATTCTGTCTAAATTGAGCCCATGTGTGTCTATGTAGCTAGGAATACATTAGAGACATATAGGAATGTGTTAGGGATATTATACAGGAAGCTCCTCTGGGATACATGCAAATGATTAAATGTGTTTTGTAAACTGCTACAAAGTATCCGTGTCTTACATAAATACATAAAATAAAGAAACAGGAGGAAATAAAAGCCAGCAAATGTTTCCTCCAAATATTTTCAAAAGCTGAAAAACTATTGCGTGTTAGCTGCCAATGAATATGTAGAGAAGGCTGAAATCATCATCAAAGGAGACTAACAAGACCGGCTCATTCAGACGGGCGTGCAGGTCCGAAAAGGGACCCGATCCCAGAAGGGACAGGTGCTGCGTGTAACTGCATGTAGCAGCCTGTTCTTCCCTATGGGAGGAAATGGCTGCACGCAATTACATGTAGTCACATTCACACCCGAACCTACACATCTGTGCAGGTCCAGGTGTGCGCAAAAAATGCATTCAAGTGCCTTACCTTAGCTTATTTGTATATCACTCGGCTGTAGCTCCAAGCTCACTCCCGGGATGGACTATAATCTCAATACAAATAACTAAACCTGAGATTGTAGTCCATCCTGGGAGCGAGCTCGGAGCGGTGACTACTTTACAACACGCACAGGGACCATGGCGAACAGAAGTAGCCCCCCTCCAGAAGGAAGGACAGTGTCAGCACCAATTCAGAGATGATTGGAGGATCTACAGCCGAGTGATACACAAATAAGATACATTGTTGTTCAGAGTTCAGGGACTTGAATTCATTTTTAAGTTTTAACTCCGGAGTTTAGTGTCACTTTAATGAAGTATTCATGAATACAGAGCTGCATTAGTTTGTATCTTTTATATGTTTTTGGACTTCAGCTTTAATGATCAGCCAATTTATAATGCAATTTATTTACATTACATTTGTATAAAATATTTTTTTAAGATGAGTATACAATTGTAATAAGATGAGTATACAATTGTAATAAGATGAGTATACAATTGTAATAAGATGAGTATACAATTGTAATAAGATGAGTATACAATTGTAATAAGATGAGTATACAATTGTAATAAGATGAGTATACAATTGTAATAAGATGAGTATACAATTGGTATCAAGATTAGTATATGATTATAATAAGATGAGTATACAATTGGTATCAAGATGAGTATATGATTGGAATAAGATGAGTATACAATTGGAATAAGATAAGTATACCATTTATTTACATCACCTCTGTATACAGTATAAAGCCACTTTTTATATGCAGTATATTTTACCTTCTGTCACTTTCATTCCCCTCCATTCATCTGTTAATGTATACCAAAATAAAGAACTTTCCAAAACCTTACATCTTGATACATTTTATTATCCCCTAAAGGAACTTTTTAGTTTTTTTCTACCTGCATCCCAAAATATTGTGTCCCTATGAATAAGTCGCATCATATCTTCGGCGCCAACATGTAACATACAACAGATCATTTCAGCAAAGCAAAGAGAAAAATCTTCAATCTTCGTTTCTTTCATCCGGGCAAATTAAAAGAAAGCGGCCATAACCTTATCTCGGCTCCAGCGAGCGTACACGAGGCATCACCTTAATGTATTTCTTTGTACATTACAGAAAAAAAGGTAAATAGAATATCTATTAAGTTGAAAAATGATATTTTGCCAATTTTCCCGACCATCCCAGACCTTATCATCAGACGTGGTTAAAGTGTGGCTGGAAGAATGTCAGCTCTGACAGCTGCCTCAGCACTAAGCCAATCTGCTGTTAGATTTACTCTGAGTAAATGTCACTGTCTCGGCGAGATTGGGGCACAAGCTGATTTTCTGTCCTTCCAAAGTGACAGCCACTTGACCGGCCCGGAGAAGAGGAGAAAGTTAATGACTGAGCCTCGCTTAGGGCGGAGAAGGAAAGGTCTGGAGATACGACGAGCAACATCAAGCTGATTTGGGCTTCTGATGATATAAAGTGTATTTGTAGCCAGAACTGAAAAAGAAAGATGGAGATCGGCTTAAAGTGTACGTATAGGCAATACTTATATCTGTAGTACTGGATAGCGTAGGGAAGGATTAGAACTCATCTTAAAGGACATTTCCACCTTTGTAAGTGATTTTGAGTTTTTGGTGGTAATGGGGAGGTGCAGGGGGGATGTACATGTGACCCTGCACATCCTCGGTGACCCCCGCATATCCCCAGTGACCCCCGCACATCCCCAGTGACCCCCCGCACATCTCCGGTGACACCATAAATCTCTTGTGACCCCGCACATCCTGGTGACACTGCACATCCCCGGTGACCCCGCACATCCTGGTGACACTGCACATCCCCGGTGACACTGCACATCCCCGGTGACACCATACAATCTCTGGTGACCCCAGGGGACACATAATCTCCTGTCACTTGTCCTGTTCTATAGACCTCTCTCTGTGTTCCAACACTCACACAGACACACAGAGCTATGACTCGTCCCTTTTCACAGAGCAGAGAGGGGGGGGAGGGGGGAGGAGGGGAAAACAGCTGATTGCAATTTAGAGATAACAACCCGACCCTCTGAGAGAGACGGATTGAAGATATTGTGGAGGGAATTTTGAACTTTTAGGCCTCTGGCCTGTAAAAAAATCTATAAAACAAAGTATGAAATACAGCCCCGTGACTCCTAAGAATGCACACACATGTACATCCCCCCCCGCACACACATGTACATCTCCCCTGCACCTCCCCATTGCTACCAAAAACCACTTACAAAGGTGGAAATGTCCTTTAAGACTTTATTGTTGTCTGTTTCCCGCTGGAGGAAAAATACCCTTTCTACTGGTTTTGATAGTCATTGGAAGCGAGGGAAAATCCAAAAATGTTGTTACTGTGACATATTGCACCCCCAAGAAAAGAAAAATGGTGCAGGAAATAGTTACAGAAAAGATATTATGAAGCAGACACAAGCAGCAGTAAAATAAAAAGGGATGTAAAATATCTAAACCCTAAACCAAAAATGTAAAATGCTGCACATTACCAATGTGGGGACTGCATTAGATTTCCTTTTTTCCCTTATTTTCACCTGGTGATCCGGCCAGTAACACACTCCCTGTCTTAAGATGGCTCCACTCTATGGAGGGGCAATGAATCCACCCATGGACAGCAGCATTGTCGCTGGGGAGGGTAGTGTCACATGGACTAGCAGATTTAGATGGACTGGACAAACAAATTAAAGCCGAATTCCAGCTAACACTTGTTAAACAGTTTGTTTACTTTTTGGGATAAAGGTTTTGCATAAACGAATAAAAGCCGACCATTGTAAGCCCCTCTGTCATTGTTAAATGGTTTTTCCCACCAATCTATCGGCCACTGTTGCTGGACAGCTTGGCCTGGTAAAGGAAATTGAAAAATAACAGGCTTACCGGCAGGATCCTCAGTGAGTGAAAATAAAGCAGGAAAGCCTAAAAATGAAAACAAATGCAGCCACCACATCTAAAGATTGGTAAGCCGCCCCCAGATCAAATTTTTGCTTTTTGGGTTCATATATGATTTAAGTGGAGTCCAGTTGATATCAAATATAGATCGGATATATACAGTAAGGAACATAATTATTTGATCCCCTGCAGATTTTGTAAGTTTGCCCATTAAAAAGAAATGAAAGGTCTATAATCTTTATCATCGGTGTATTTTAAATGATAGAGACAGAATATCAACTAAAAATCCAGAAAAAAAACACAAGATACAAATGTTATAAATGGAGTTGCAGTTCAGTGAGTAAAATAAGTATTTGATCCGGAAGCAAAACATGGCTTAGTACTTGGAGGAGGAACCCTTTTTGTCGAGCACAGAGGTGAGACGTTTCCTGGGGGAACCCTTTTGGGGAGCACAGAGGTGAGACGTTTCTTGGGGGAACCCTTGTTGGGGAGCACAGAGGTGAGACGTTTCTTAGGGGAACCCTTGTTGGGGAGCACAGAGCTGAGATGTTTCCTGGGGGAACCCTTGTTGGGGAGCACAGAGCTGCGACGTTTCCTGGGGGAACCCTTGTTGGGGAGCACAGAGGTTGGACGTTTCCTAGGGGAACCCTTGTTGGGGAGCACAGAGGTGAGACGTTTCTTGGGGTTGGTTGCCAGGTTTGCACACATCTCAGGAGGGATTTTGGTCCCTTTACAGATCTTCTCTAAATCCTTCAGGTTTCTTGGCTGTCGCTCGGCAACTCGAAGTTTCTGCTCCCTCCTTAAATTTTCTATAGGATGAAGGTCTGGAGACTGGCTAGGCCACTCCATGACCTTAATGTGCTTCTTCTTCAGCCACTGCTTTGTTGCCTTGGCGGTATGTTTTGGGTCATTGTCATGCTGAAAGACCCGTCCACGACCCATCTTCAGTGTTCTGGCTGAGGGAAGGAGGTTCTCATCCAAGATTTTACAAGACATGGCCCCGTCCATTGGCCCCTCAATGCGGCAAAGTCGGCCTGTATCTTGAGCAGAGAAACAGCCCCAAAGCATAATGTTTCCACCTCCGTGCTGGACTGTAGGGAAGGTGTTCTTAGGGTCATAGGTCAGGATTTTTCTTCCACCAAACACGGCAAGTCGAGTTCATGCCAAAGAGCTCAATTTTGGTCTCATGTGACCGCAGCACTTTCTCCAAATCCTTCTCTGAGTCATTGAGATGTTCATTGGCAGACTTCAGACGGGCCTGTACATGGACCTTCTTGACGAGTGGGACGGGCCTGTACATGGGCCGTCTTGAGGAGGGGGACCTTGCGGGTGTTGCAGGATCTCAATCCATTGTGGTGTATTGTGTTACCAATGGTGTGTTTGGTGACTGTGGTCCCAACTGCCTTAAGATCATTCACACGCTCCTCCCATGTAGTTCTGGGCTGATTCCTAACTTTTCTCATGATCATCCTTACCACATCAGACAAAATTTTGCATGGAGATCCAGCTTTACAGATACATTTACGATGTGGCCTCATCAGAAACCTTTTCTAGCTAATGGAGGTTTATACCACCTGGCCTTGGGACGCCCCTGGGTCTCAGCAGGGGATAAATCGCTAATACAACAAACGGATTCAGAATAAGTAGACTGATCTTAAAGTCACTCTACCATAAGATCTGGCTGTACACTATGGTTACCATTTGTCCCCATTTCCTGGGGACAGTCCCCATTTTGAGAGGTCTATCCCTGGGAAACAATACCACAAGGCAAACTAGGCATTTGCCTAGGGCGGCACTTTCCAGGGGGGAGCGGCAGAAAACGCTGCCCCAAAACAATGAGGCGGACAGGACCGGACTTGCCTAAGGGCATACTGGGCACTTGCCCAGTGGGCCGAGGCTGGGTGGCACAGAATCAAGCAGCGGCGGCTTCCTAATGAGGAAAACTAGGCGGCCGCTCCTAATTAGAGAGCTGCCCGGTGGAGGGGAGGACCCAGTGAGATGTGGTTTGGCTGGCTTTGCACAGGAGGCGGAGGAGAAGCAGCAGGTGGCTTGGGGCTGGCCATAGCATGTGATCTGATGGCGGGATGTCCCAGAAGCAGGCTGGTGGCTGCAATGTATCCCATTGGTACCAATGGCACTTCGAGCTGCAGGGAAAGATACTGCATAGCCCACCATAGACCCCACTCAGCCCACCAGATTGATGTGGGGTGCCTGAGTTTAGTCTAGCCTAGGGCAGCACAATCCCAAAATCCACCACTGTCCCCGGTGGCAGTGAACTGCAGTCATATACAGCCAGTTTTTTTTACATGCTGTGATGGCTGCCTCTAGGATTGTATACACACACTTTATCTGTAGCCAATTTTTTTGTTTTAGTTCAGGATCGTCTCCTTTAGTAAATAAAATTCAATGTGAGAATAATAAAATTTTTAACAAATACTCCGCCTTACTCTTTCCAAAACTAGAACAAAAAGAAAGAAAAAATCGGCTTGAGCTTTGTCTGGCGTTCTCTATAAAGACTTTCCTGTCGTAGAAGAAATTGTTATTTGTAAACATCCGCGATCATAGATAATACCCGCTATGTTTGTGGCAAACAAAACGAAAAAATAACCTCTTCTCTTTAACCCTTTCCCACCCAGAGGTCACTGAAGCTTGGACACCCACGCCGAATTTAGCAGCATCAACATGCGGGAGGAAACTTGACTACAATGGAAATCGTAAATTAAAATGATTATGGTATTAAGTAGGAATCCACCTATACCGGTTTTTCGGTATCGAGTATGAGTACCGATGTTTTTTGTGTGTAAATGACTCCCCGTCTAGCTTCCTGATAAGCCGGGAAGCCATCTCCATGCTCCCACATCACCAGGTGACGAGGGAGCATGGAGCCAGCTTTCTGGCCAATCAGGATGCCGGGGGCAGGTAATGACTCGCCGCCTGGCTTTCTGAATAGCCAGCTTCCCAACCAATCAGAAAACTGAGTCATTAGACGCCGCCCGGCATCCTTGTTGGCCATGAAGCAGTGTACATGCTTCCTCATAGGTGACAAGAAATCATGGAGCAGGCTTTTTTGGCCAATCAAGAAGCCAGGGGGTGGTAATGACTCGCTGCCCAGCTTCTTGATTGGCCAGCTTTCCAACCAATCAGGAAGCCGGGTGGTGAGCCATTACACACCGCCCAGCGTCCTGATTGGCCGGGAAGCCAGCTCCATGCTTCCTTGTCACCAAGTGACGAGGCAGCATGATGTACCGGTATCAGGATAAGCATCGGGAGAATTTTCACTCGGTATCGGCACCGATACCGATACTAGTATCTATAGACTAGTAAGCTGCAATGTATAACAAAATAATATTCAAAAAATAATAAAAATAATAACAACAATAATATGTATATATTATTATTATTTTTAATCATCATTATTAAATTATTATTATTATTATTATGTTCTAAGAATTCTTAAAAACAAAAAGAACATTTATTGAACTAGAAATTTGCATGCTGAATGCACCTGGGATTGGACACTTTCTAGGGCACCTTAAAATGACTATGTCATGAGAGATGTAGGGGGGCTGCCATTGCAGGCCTCCTTCTAAAAATGCTAAATTCCTGGCTGTGTCTGACTTCAGTATATTTAAAGTGACATTAAACACTCAGATTTTTTAACATAAACCAATACTGTAATATGCGCCTTACTGTAATCCATGCTTGTTTCCCTTCTCTTTGCTGCTCTTCCTTTTAAATCCTCTCTCTTCTCATGCTTGGGGAGAACTTCCCTTTGCAGCTGAGTGCCTCTTCCTGTAGTGCTGGCTCAGGTTGCAAACCTACACACAGACACCATGTATCCATTTCAGAGACAAGGCAGTCTGCTGCAAAACAGAAGTTCTGCCCGGCATTAGAAAAGGTACAGATTTAAAAGGAAGAGCAGCAAAGAGAAGGGAAACAACCATGGATCACAGTAAGGCGCACATTACAGTATTGTTTTATGTTAAAAAATCTGAGGGTTTAATGTCACTTTAAGCCCCAGTCCTGGAATAAACAAGCTGTAAATGAGAGTCAGAACTACCTATCTCTGCACATAGTGCTGAAGTCAATGCATCAGAATGACAGTCAAGTAGCTAGCATTCTCAACAGAGGATCCAGTAATGGCAGCCTCCAATATTCTCTCATGACATTGTCCCTTTAAAGAAGCTTTGGGGTAGGGGGGGGCTCTTAGAGGCTCACATTAGTACAGCATATTATTTTTTCACTGACAGGTTCACTTTAACGCTAAAGCATAAAACAGGCGAGACACAAATATTTTAGTTCAATCCTTTATCATCTCCTCTTATTTCATGGAGAGGCCCAGGTGTCAAACCAAATAAATCCGATGCCTGCTGATTTCCCTGCTGTATCTCTCATATTAATTCATAATTGTCATGGGAGACGGCCGATGAATTTGCAAACATCTTCCTATTTGCTCTTTTCATCTCTCATTGACATTAAATCCGGCATGGAGATTGCTGTGCAATTAGTAAACTGAAGATAAGAGGGGAACGTCTGCCGATGGAGGGAGAAATTCGATAGGACACACAGCAGTTCTTATTCCTCCGCTTAATGTCTGGCTGGATTATAACCAGAGAAGACAGCCCAGTAAATTTCTCCGTGTCACGTACAAGTAGTATTAAAAATAAAATAAAATAAGCTATTGAAGCTGCAGAACCTCCACCTGTGACCGTTTCTAGGGAGCTCGGTGTCCACGCCCAGGTGCTGCCATGTTGTGCTCGATTTATTTCCTGTGCAGATCTTCCTTGTTAATGCGCAGGTACGCACGGTCTTGGGTGTGCATGGGAATGTTTTGTTGTGCTGTTACATGTGCACAGGACCAAGACAAGATGGTGTGTTGGGTCTGATGTACCAAAACAAATGAGAGCAAGCAGGGGGAAACCATTGGAATACGCTCAGATTGCGGGCCCATGCAGGACAAATGTGATTGGTCGATCTCATTTTTGGTTGCTGGGCCTCCAGTGCGTCCCTGCACCTTATTAGGAGGAGTATGCCACCTCCCAGGTACACCTGCATGTAATTTATCAACTTCATTAATATGCTCACACTTGGAGACTCGGATACATAGAGTTAGGACCACACTTTGCAGAGGTGCTTTGGCACGGCGGTGCGGCTTCTACATATTTTTGGCCAAAAGTTTGTGCAACTAAAACCTCTGATTTTAACGCATACTGTTGACAGGGCTACTTGTTTGGTTGCAGGCTGGCTGGCAGGTTGGGGCTGGGGAATTTTTGTGTTTTGTATTGCTATGGCGTGTCATTGGAGTCTGCTGGGGTTGTTGACTTCACATCCAAGATGGCGGCACCCTCTCAGACCTTTCAGATGTCTACACAAGGGATACTTTTATAGGTAACTAACCTGAATAAATACATTAAATACACTTATAATCGTACGGGAAGATTGTTATTGAAATGAATGGTGACAGGGTCTCTTTTAAGCTGGAGATCTGCTTCAATACGTCTTCTGCAACCTCTAATTTCTCTAATACCAAAAAAAATGGTCATCTTTGCAAAGCTTGGCTTAGTGTGCGCCTGAAATACAAAGTTTTAGAAATGTTTAAAAAAAATGCACTTTGAAGGAAAAGAAAACCATTCAAGCGATTTGTTTCCTGTAACAATTGTTTCTTTTTATAAACATGTCGAGTTTAACTTTTCTGTCTTCTTTGTGCTCTTTTTTTTTTTATTGACACGAAGATGATTTCTCTGCGGTCTTCCGTGTCGTTCTCGGTAGCGACCGTCTGCAACCTCCGCAGTGTCGCCAGGTCTGGGAATAGTTTCAGACTCCTGATCTGGCGACAATTCTTACCTGTGTAGCTCTGAGTTATTGGCATAATAAGAAGCGCAGAGGCCAGCTCCTTCTCATCAGGACTCTCCTAATTACCTCGACTTATTTGAAGTGAAATTTTACAGCCGTAGGGCAAGAAAACATTAGAAAAGCTCGGCGGATGTGATCTGGCGGCTCTGGAAAGTACCCCGTGGCTTTGCTGTCCCTGTATTTTTAATAAACTCGGTTACCTTACCTTACAGAGCACTAATACAAAATAAAAAGTTTATTCCAGACACACACACAAAAAAAAAAATAGATACGTTTTCAGATGGAATGAAAAAAAGTAAAATGTGTAACACTTGTATCTACAAGAACTGCCTTGTTCACACCAAATGCAGAGCGGATCCGGTCAGGTTTCTGCACACGCACGCTAGTCTTTTAGATGCTTTTTTGATGCGTTTTTGGCTAAAAAAAAAAAGGCATTTGCATGCGTTTTTGATGCGTTTTCAGATCCAGAGCAGATACAGAACGGGTAAATGAGGGCCTGCTGCAGTTTTTTAACCTGCTCTGGATCTGCACGCTGCGATGTGAACTGGAGCTAAAAATACCATAGGAATACATTGGACGCACTTTTGATCCGGTCTGCAACTGCTCTGCTCTGCACCTGCTCCGCGCTTGGTGTGAACAAGGCCTTAAAGAGGGAAAATGGAGTAAAGTTTGCAAATCGCTACAAAAAGGAAAAATGTTATCATATATCATATCTTATCAAAGCCTTGGAGTAAAGAGATGGGCCAACATTCAAAAGTTTTCCAAACCACTTGAATACCGGGGTGTTATCCCCCTTCCTGTCCAGGCCATTTTTTAGTACTCAGCGCTGTACTGAAATTAAATGTATTTATGTTTTTTTTTTCAATATATCTTTATTATTTCTATATACTGTATAACCATAGAAACATAAAAACTTGTAAGCATCCTGTTAAGGCCCCATTCTCGCAGGAATCGGCCCGCACGTACAGCTCCGTGCTGCGTGCACGGCCGTGTCGGGCAGCTCCCGGGAAGGACAGGTGCTGCGTGTGATTAGTACTCAGCTCCCGTCCTTCTCTATGGGACTACACGATCACACGCCCTCCTACGCTCACCTCAAGTGCAGGTCCGTGTTTCCTGGCTCGGACACAGACAGAATCCAACATGTCAATGTACGAGTACGCTCTCCCGCACACACACAGACGTGCACTTGAGGTGAGCGTAAGAGGGCGTGTGATCGTGTAGTCCCATAGAGAAGGACGGGAGCTGAGTACTAATCACACGCAGCACCTGTCCTTCCCGGGAGCTGCCCGATACGGCCCCGCACGCAGCACGGAGCTGTACGTGACGGCCGATTCCTGTGTGAATGGGGCCTAAGAGACTCTCCCAGGAGGAAATACAATCAAAAACAGAAAAGAAACATATTCCTAACTTCTTTCTAAAACAACCACCATAAAGTGCAATGGGCTGGAGTGCATTTTCGCGGGAAGTTCCAACTAGTGATGTCACCCAATGCCTCCAAGAAGTCTCAAAAGTGGGGGTCAAGGTAGTTTTTTTTTAATTTTTAAGCCATTTGTGTTGTGGAAGGGGAGAGGGGGTGACAGAAGGCTGGCAAAAAAAATTATACCTCCCATTTGCCATGGAAGGTCTGCTTTAAAGCGGACCTTTACCCATATTGTTAAAACAACAACAAACACACCTTTAGAAATGTTTAGTGATGACAATCTACACACACACACTTCTAGATATTTGCCAGCTTTGTATTCTTTGCATTCCTTATTTCTATTTCCTTCCCCAGTCTTCTGGCAGTGGCCATGTTTACTAAGGGCAGATTACTAGATCTCCTATTACTTCCTGGATTTCTGGCACATGTGACTAGGACATGTGACCATGCACATCATCTCAGGGGCGGAAATGCCTTTCCCTGAGATCTCGTGAGATTACAGATGAGATTTCCCAGCAATGCTCTGCTGATGACAAGCCAATCCCAGTGTGCATTGCATTAGCAATCTGAAGTCAAAAGCTGTGCAGGAAGTGAAAGCTGTGTAAGTATTTCACAATCACAGCATTTTACACCTGATGTGTCTATGTTATTATTATTCATCATACATAGAGGGCAGGGACGTGTGGTCATGGGAGGCAGAGCCTCACCTAGTATTATGGAGGAAAAAGCTGTCAGCTTCATGTTTGAAGCTGACAGGTTTTTCTCCATTCAGATCGGCATCTAACAGGTTACACAGCAGGGAAATCCTCAACGCTGTGTAACCTATCACGGAGCCTCAGCGTTGAGGAGCGAGTGAGTGACAGGGAGGCTCCTCCCTGTCTCCTCCTTTACACTATGTTGGGGGCGGTGCTTCGGCCGGTGGGGGGCGGGGCTGGGGAATGCCTCACCCCGAGAAAGAGGTACCGCACGTTACTGATAGAGGGATGCATTGGTAGAATTTGAGTGCAAAGGTCCGCTTTAAGAATTCAAACTAAAAAAAGAAAGAATTAGATGTATTTTTTAATATGTATATAAACCTAAAAGGTAAATAGGATAACTAAAGTTCACTATATTAAAAGTTTGGAAGTTGCCGAGGACCGGGGAGCAGTAAAAAGTAAACGTGCCCTTTAAAAGATAATCTTGGTTGTCGCCGTTTTGTGTCTCCGCCAGTAGTACCGGTAATGGTTGGCTGTGAGTGGAGATGGAGAAATATACTTTTATTATCCTGTTTAGCATATAGAAGACATTTTTCTTATAAAACATATTTCATTTGGGTGTCAAGTAAATTATCTTTGTGATCATTCCCGCAGGAGAGATGTCTATCTGCCCTCGGAGTCTTGGAGATGCTAAAAAAAAGAAAAAAAAAAAGATCCGCAAGACTTTATGAAGATGGAAGTAAAAGGTTTATTGTGACATCATAAAAGCAACAGTTAAATACAGAGGAGCCGAGAAGACTGCACACACACACAGGACAGAAGTGCGGGGAAAAAAATAACATTAACTCTTCACGGAGTTCTCACAATGAGGAACCTCAGCGCGGGAAATTGTTTTTTATTTACAAGGCAGAATTTTTACAGAGCGCCGGGAAGGGTTTGCCGGGCTGGATGGTTCCCTGAAATTTATTGTCAACTAAATGCACATTTTAGGGAGAAAAAGAAATACAAATCTGGTTTTATTTCGTGCTTTTCAAACATTGGTTTTATCCATTTGATCCTTTGGCATTCTGCAGGTGGTTTTTAAACAGTTTTTTTTATTACATCTTCAGTCTTGATGCAAAAAACTATTATCTCGCTCTCTGCAGCAGAGAGGCTTACATTCCGACCACAGGTATACAGACGCATACGGTATATATAATGTAATGTTTGGGGAAGTTAGCACCAGGGGCGTAACTAGAAATCACAGGGCCCCATAGCAAAATTTGCGGAGCCCACCTGATATACCAAACAGCCCACCTAAGAGTGACCATGCAGAGCCCGCCATAGAATCTCTATAGTGGGCTCTGCAGGGTCTCAGATATGTGCTGCACACCTCTTACCTGTCAGCGCTGTCTGCCTCCGTGGTCGCCGAGGCCCCGCCTCCTCTTCCGTCCCCGCCTTCTCTTCTATCGACGGCCCAGCCTCCTCTTACATCACTGGCCCCACCTGCTCTTAGGTCGCTGGCCAGTGATGTAAGAGGAGGTGAGGTTGCTCTTAGGGGGACCCCGCCTCCTCCTTCACTGCGAACGCCGGCCTCTTCTGCCGTAGCCGCTGGCTGTGACACAGCCACGGTGAGGGGAAACGCCGCTGCTGAAATGTGTCAGTGATAGCCAGCACCCTTACATGCCAAAGCGACCCAGGCGGCCCACACGGCATCAGAGGGATGCCATGGCCGGGCCCCCCTGTGCCCGGGCCCCATAGCGGGAGCCTGGGTCGCTATGGCGATTGTTACGCCACTGGTTAGCACAAATGGTGAGCGCTTAAGGATCAGTCTCTGAGCTGTTTTAACAGAAAAGGGACAGCCTTTTATTTCTTCAAAGGCAGACAACCAAGGAAGTTCAACATAAAATAGCTTACTTCAGCGGTACAACATACAGTGTGCTTGGAAAACAGATCGTCTCACCATTCTCAGGTTGTCCTGTTCAGTGGCTCTCTCAGCCTCTCCAAACCTTCCAGCCTCCCAGGCTGTTCCTCGTATGCCTCCAGCACACACAGCCACCTGGCTCCCCTCTGACCCTTTCCATAAGGGCTGTGCACAGGTGTGCAATCATTAGGTGCCGGCCCCTACTAAACCATGGACCCAGTACTGAAGATCTCATCCCTCCCAATTCTCTTTGAAATCTCCCAGTTCCAGGATGCCATGCCAAATCCAGGTTTTCTGGAGAGAACTGAAAAGCCAGTTCTTTGCCAGCAAAATAATTTGTTTCCTGGAACTGCTCTCTGGCTGAGAGTCTTGGGGACTACAACCGCCAGTTCTACCGTGGGATTGCCACACAATACACACAGATTTTAAAGCAAAGCTAATATTATGTTGTATCAATTTTATTCTAATATTTTTTTAACGTTGTAAGTTTTATATATATACATATATATTTATTCATACCCAGTACTCTCAGCCAGATGGGCTGAGAGGTGTCAGGAAGCAAGGGTTTGTCTGGATTCTGCTTGGGATCCTGGAACTGGGAGGTTTTAAGGTGATTCGGGAGGGATGAGATAGCAGTGACCAGCACCCGATGATTGCACAGGTGTGCACAGCCCTTAAGAAAAGGATGCTGACTAGGGGAAATAGCTCCTGCTGGGAAATAGTGACAGAGAGTGCTCATGGGTCAGGAGGACAAGAGGACCTCCCCTCCCCCACAAGTCAGAGAGGAGTCAGGTAAGCTCCTGCTGGGAAAGGAACGGATGGTGTTCTGGGGTCAGAAGGACTCCTCCAGAAGTCAGAGAGGAGTCAGGTGAGCTCCTGCTGGGAAAGGAACGGACGGTGTTCTGGGGTCAGGAGGACTCCCCCAGAAGTTAAAGTGGAGTCAGGTGGCGTGTGTGCTGGGGACACACTAAAGGTGGCCATACACTCTACAACCATCGCAAGACTTTAGTCTTGCGATGGTTGTAAAGGGATTAAAAAAACGTACGATCTGCCTATCTTGGACAGGCAGATCGCACTCTCGATCATCGCAAGCCCGCCCCCCTGAGGGGCGGGCTTCCGATGACCGCAATGCTGAACGGGCAGTGTGCGCGTGCGCACACCGGCCCGTTCAGCATTTATCTTCCGAGCACCGTTCTAACCAGCCGAGAATCGTACGATTCCCGGCTGGTTTTCGAACATGCTGGTTCGACAGAAGACGTGCGACCGTACAGTAGAAACGGTCGCACGTCTCCGTTCACACTGCTCGATTATCGTACGAAAAACCGATCGCATACGATTATCGTACGATAATCGTGCAGTGTATGGGCACCTTAAGACAGCCAGGGAGGCTGGGAAAAACTGGTGAGGCTGGGAGAGCCTTGAGCCTGAGTTGCCACCAGTACAAGTGTAGGACAACACTTAAAAGAGGACCAGTGGGTCAGAAGTGGTAATGTGTAAAGTAGAAGCTAGGAGGCTAAAGTTGTGTTGTTTTGAAGCATTGCATGGATGTTATGCTGAACAACCCCTGCGAGGGTATCCAAGGTAGATGTATGAACTTTCGTTTGAATAAAAGTGGGCTACAAAGCCCATAAACAGAAGGTATTGCGAGTGGACGGCATCCTTAAAGCGCTCACCATATGTGCTATCACTACATCACTAAAATATATAAAATAGTGTACTGCCCTGCCCATGTATTCCCTCCCTGTGCTAGTGGTGAATTGATTGAAAAATAATCGAGGCGTCTACCATTTTTATATTTACATACATATATATTAAAACGGTGCACCAAATACAAATGATTTAGGTATGCAAACTGGTCACAGAGTTATAGATACATTCTGATGCAGCTAAATTTGGCTTGGGCGTCTTAGTTTCAATGCCGCTGGCCCCAAAAGATTTAAGAAAAATTTAAGTAAATATTATTTATAAATAATATAAAATATAATATATACATACACTGTAAATAATAAAATATTAAATTGAGAGGCAACCCCAACAACACATGAGCTTTTTTTTTTTACAAACAAACAAACCTGCCTATTGCAGCTATCGCTGTGTATTACATTGTTTAAAAAAGTGTATTATTTCCACAGCCAGAAGGGGGGAAGAGAGGTGAGCTCTGACTGTATAAGATGTGAGGACGCTAGGGACATTCCCCAGCCAGAGCAGAGGGGGAGAGAGATGACCACTGACAGCCGCAGGTCTGAGGATCAGTCGGAGATGTCTTCTGTACTCTGGCCCCTAGACCATAATGTGCAATTAACCCTTGCAGTGCAGGGTTCGCCCCACTACAAGGGTTTAATTTTGTAAATAGCTCTTCAAATGTAGCATTTTGTTGTATGAGTTCGATAAGCGCAATAAAATAACTGTTGCTTGTCAACTGATAACTTCCGGAGCTTTCTACCTCTGCTGACTGTTATCATCGTTCCTGGCTACCCATGAAGACTACAGGACACCTCCTAGACATTTAATCTGCGAAAAAATTTGGTTCGGATAGTTTGTGATTCACGATTCAGACCACTGTGTAAAGTCTTCTCCAGCACATTATCATTATTATTATTATACAGGATTTAGGCCTCATTCACACTGAGCGATTCGCAAATTAGGCGTTTGTCGCGCGATTTGCATTTTGCACGATATCGCGCGGTTTGTTGCGCGATATCGCGCAAATGGTTGCATTGAGCAAACTAGAATCGCGGCAAAATCCGCTCCAAAAAGGGTCCTGCTGTAGCGACGCAGACCAGCGACAGCGACGGACAGAGCCCCATTGCCATGCATTGGAGAGCGATATCGCGCTGTAAGTATCCGCGATATCGCGCAAAGTCACTCAGTGTGAATGGGGCCTTATATAGCGCCAACAGTTTGCGCAGCGCTTTACAATATAATCACAATACAAATCAAGACAACATGGTAAGAAGGGCCCAATGTTATGAAGAAGAGGAAAGGGAGGTATCCTGTAGTCGGGGCCGGACTTCCCACAATGCCAACGAAGGGCCGGAATTGGGGCAGCAGGG
>NW_017307430.1:133360-141563 GCF_000935625.1 Nanorana parkeri | reverse complement strand
AAAAAAAAAAACATAGCGCAAACATCGGGGCATTTTGGCAAGTACAAGTACTTGTCAAAATGCCCTGTTTTTTTCCGCCCTCACCCTGCAGCGCCCACAGGCGGCCGCCTGACTTGCCTTGCGGTAGCGCCGGGCCTGCATGCTGTTGAATCAGATTGGGGTGTATAGGCTTCAATGACTCAGATCACAAAGGTTAGGGCAGAACAGATACCCATCCGCAGACCCGGGATGTCTTTAGTCTTAGGTAGTCACTAAGGCACAATGACTGCAATAGAAAATTAAAACTGAAAACTTTTAATGAACAAACAAAAATAATGTCCTAGACCCCCTGTCTACCGCCTTATGCTGACATGGGAACGGCGGCACGTCCAGGCTCCTAGGAAAAAGCGATTTTTCTTTGTTGCTTTTTCGCGGAGTGGCAGTCAGATAAGGCGGTGATTGATTAGATACATTGATTGGGACATGTATGAGAGATAAGTGAAGGTAAATCTGAAGCCGGCGTACACGCGCTGAATAACAAATAGCCAAACAAAGCGCTTCCCTGCGGACCCGCGCTCTGCAAAAGTGAACCAGGAAAAAAAAGGAAACATGAATTGTATTCTGACACCAGGAACTCCTAGTAACTTTGTGTCGTATTTTTTATTCATGATCGTTAAATTCCGGTGTGAACTTTAATATGATTTTTTTTTAAATGTCAGGACATACAGGAACGAGAATCTAAGACAATGACTCACATGGTAAAGATGACGAGCGGCATTCAAATGAAAGAGCGATCCGACCCTGACTTAATTCGTCAACTGTCACTCTACGTGACCGCATCTTTAAAGTGGCCCTGTCACTAAAGGGTCAAAAGCCAAAAAAAAGCAGATCATAAAAAATGTAATAAAGCTTTACTATTACAATTCTGATTGCTCGTGCGTTGAAGCGCCACCACATTGCAGATACACTATATTGCCAAAAGTATTGGGACGCCTTTACATGCACATGAACTCTAATGGCATCCCAGTCTTAGTTCGTAGGGTTCAGTATTGGGTTGGCTCCGCCCTTTGCCGCTATAACAGCTTTAACTCTTTTATATAATTTGGAGGGGCATCCCAATACTTTTGGCAATATAGTGTACCTGACTGCTGAAAGACTTGTGCATACTAACAGAATACAAATAATATTATTGAATCTCCAGATAAAATCCAGTCTATACATTATTTCCATTGCAAGCCCTGATGAAGGAGGTGTATCACATACCTGGTAGTGGATCGATTTGGATGAGGAGGCCTCCCTTGCAGCTCTTGTTTCACACCCCTGAAAGTGGGAACAGGGCGCAAGCAGACAGAGAGTAGCACGGGTACCAAGATGTTCAGGCCCGGTGCCTGGCAAGAGTACAGCAACAGATTCCCTGGGAAGGTCGGCAGGGCTGGTAGACAGCTGAGGGATCAGCGTGGTCGGCAGCAGGGACTGGAGCGAAGTCAAACAAGACCGGGGTCAAAGCCAGATGGCCAGCACCGTACCAAGGGAGAAGGCAGAGGCAGAATCCAGGAACAAGCAGAGGTCAAGGGCAGGCAGCAATCAGTCGAACTCAAGGCAATCCGGGTCAAGGACACAGATAATCAAACTAGCAGGAACGCAGGCTGAAAGACCGTTCAGCACTTGTCAATAGGACAGGCCAGTTTAAATAGTGTCATCAATCAGAGGGAGACGTGTCCCTTCCTGCGCGCCACATTGACTCGTCTCTTATGTTGCGTGCGCATGCGCGCTAGTGCATGTTTTCCGCTAATACGGAAAGCTGGGACCCGTGAATGCGCAGTAGCGCGCAAACTCCCGGCTATAGCCTTACAAGGTGTCTGTGGGCCCCTGAAACGCGTTGGCTTCTTCTTTCTTAAATGTCCTGGAATAAAATTGTATCTGGAACATTAAGCAGAGGTTTGGCCCTTCTATTCTTATACTTCCTGTTTTTGTGCCACAGGTATTCTGCACTTCGGGGAATATCTGCTCCCCCCCCCAACCCTAACCCCCCCGCTGCATGCTGTGGTTCCTCGCACCAGCTCATATGTCAGAGCAAGATGCAAAATCCGACAAGAACCACAGCCTGTGGTGGGGGTAGCAGGTATTCAACCCAGCTGGAAGAGTCAAATGCCTGCAGCTGCCACGGAATAGCAACACACACGCATTTTAGGACAGGAAGTATGCCACTGGCAGGATCACCGGGTGAAAATAAAGAGAAAAAAGCAAAACGAATGTGGTGTCCACATCTAAGGACTGGTAAGCGGCAATAGATTCCATTTCTATTCTTGGGTTTAGATACACTGTGCGTCGGCCATTTCCCTACCATGGTGTGCGCGCAGCGGCTGCAATATTAGTGGGAGAGACAAAGCAGACATCATTCTGTCTCCCAGGCGGCTGATCCGACCCGACATGCAGGAGTTTGCACTCCCGCTATTATATATTGCTCTCCCGCTACGAAGGCCGACCACATAATGGCGCCTCGGTACGCTTATGACGGGGATATCTTGATACATATGTTGATGCCGTTTTCCCTTCCTGTTTAGACTCCAAATTGATTCCGGCAATACAGGCGACATCGTCATGACTGCTAAAATATCACCAGAGAAATTGTGAGCCGCCGGTGACTAACCATCCTTCAGTTTTACTGCCAGCCCACATGCCGGGCAGCGCCACGCTTGCGAGACTTATATTTCATCCCAACGAATCCTTCTATTATTCTCACGCAAGCACTGAACACAAAGTGCCATTTATTTGAGGACGGATAATAAAGCATAAACACAACCGTCCAACAGGAATGAGTGTACTCAGGGGGTTCTGGGTTTTTTTTTTTCTTTTACTTTTCTTGTTTTAATGTAGCTGTAAATACAATCTAACCACCTCAATGACTGATATTAATGGGCAGCTCCAGCCAAACAGCTAAATATCAGAGGGGAAGCACATATACAAAGGACCTGTTTGTCAGTAGTTAATAAGAAAAATAGCTGTGGTTACACTTGCAGTGTGGCTAACCCCCCCCACACACACACACACACACACACACACACACACTGCACTAAATCTAACCCTAATGCTAACCGTAGCACCAACTCTAACCCTAATGCTAAGCCTAGTACTAATTCTAATCCTAATGCTAAGCCTAGCACTAACTCTTACCCTTATGCTAACACTAGCACTAACTCTAACCTTAATGCTAAGCCTAGTACTAATTCTAATGCTAAGCCTAGCACTAACTCTAACCTTAATGCTTACCCTAGCATTAATTATAATCCTTATGCTAACCCTAGCATTAAATTGTGCTCTAATGTAAACGCTAGCACTAACTCTAAACCTAGCACTAACTCTAACCCTAATGTTAGCCATTGCACTAACTCTAACCCTAATGATAACCCTAGCACTAACACTAACCCTAGCACTAACGCTAACCCTAGCACTAACACTATCCCTAGCACTAACGCTAACCCTAATGCTAACCCTAGCACTAACTCTAACCCTAATGCTAACCCTAGCACTAACTCTAACCCTAATGCTAACCCTAGCACTAACGCTAACCCTAATGCTAACCCTAGCACTAACTCTAACCCTAACGATAACCCTAGCACTAACGCTAACCCTAATGCCTACCCTAGCACTAACCCTAATGCTAACCCTAGCACTAACTCTAACCCTAATGATAACCCTAGCACTAACTCTAACCCTAGCACTAACTCTAACCCTAATGCTAACCCTAGCACTAACTCTAACCCTAACGATAACCCTTGCACTAACTCTAATGCTAACCCTAGCACTAACTCTAACCCTAATGCTAACCCTAGCACTAACGCTAACCCTAATGCCTACCCTAACTCTAACCCTAATGCTAACCCAAGCACTAACTCTAACCCTAGCACTAATGCTAACCCTAATGCTAACCCTAGCACTAACCCTAATGCTAACCCTAGCACTAACTCTAACCCTAATGATAACCCTAGCACTAACTAACCCTAATGATAACCCTTGCACTAACTCTAACCCTACTACTAACTCTAAACCTAATGCTAACCCTAGCACTAACTATACCCCAAATGAAAACCCTAGCACTAACTCTAAGCCTAGCACTAACTCTAGCACTAACTCAAACCCTAATGATAACCCTACTACTAACCCTACTACTAACCCTAATACTAACCCTGGCACTAATTCTAATCCTACTGCTAACCTACTGCTAACCCTAACATGAACTCTAAGCCTAATCTTAACACTCACCCTAGCCCTGTTTTTCTAACAAAGCCAATGATCACCATCCCAGCACTGATCAATTATTATTATTATACAGGATTTATATAGCGCCAACAGTTTGCGCAGCGCTTTACAATGTAAGGAAGACATTACAATCACAATACAATTCAAGACAAGATGGTAAGGAGGGCCCTGCCCGTGAGGGCTTACAATCAATAGTTTTATTGATAAATAAATTCAACCCTAACCCAACAGTAATCTTGATTCTAGCACTAACCCTAGTGCTGACCTCCAACCTTTTTTTTTAATAAACAAAATCATGTAAATGCCATGTCAGCACTGACACGGAGATCTCATTGTATAGTTTAAAAAAAACAAGGGTTAGGGTTAGGTTAGTGCTAGTTTTAGGGATTACAATAGGGTCAGGATTACCATTAGGGTTAGCATTTGTGTTTTGGGCACAAGAACAGGCCCAGGACAGTTGAAAGGAGCTTCCCTAACACTCAGAAGCCATTTAAAGGAGAACTATGGGGTAAGTGTTTTCCCCATAGTTCTCCATAGGGTCACGGGAGGACATATACTAGCGTCCTCCCGTGACCCAAAGCTCAGTATATAGCGAGCTACAGCTCGCTGTATACTGAGACCGGCATTACTGTCGAGATCCACCCAACTGCGTGATTGACAGCTGGCTCTGCCTATCTAGAGGCAGAGCCAGCTGTTCACTCCCCCGTCCATTCCGCCAGTCAGTGCTGAAGGATCGGAGCGGGGAGGGGGGGAAATCCCTGCAGGGAGCCGTAAATGACAGCCACTGCTCTCTGCAGGGACATGATGGAGAAGTGAGCGAGTGACGGTATGTGTTCGCTCGCTTCCCGATCTATTGAGCCGACGTGTGTTTCATTATCACACGTCGGCTCGAACTATGAGGTTGAGTGAAAATCACTCATCTCATAGTTCTCCTTTAAAGCCCATTACACCTTTAAAATTCACCTTACGTTCATCTTTCCTTATCGATTCAGTATTTTTAGGTCACCATTTTGGGGAAATGTTGCGGTTTTTGCCTGCAATTCAGAGTGAAATCTCCAGCAACCCAAAGAAGTGATCGCTGTCTAAGGGGTTAGGTTTAGCTCTGCAGGTTGGGGTGAGTGTGGCGCAAGGTTGGGGCTGAGAGAAAAATCAATCATTTTGGATAAAACTTTTATGTTTGGAAAATTTACCTTTTTGACATACTGATCTTTTTTTTTTTTCTGTGTTTTTGTATGTTTTGTTTTGCTGGCTCTTTAAATTCCTAATTTAAATCGCCAAAAAAAATGAACCACTAACTCAAAGTCCCGAACTATCTTCTTCACAAACTTTTTATTTGGGTGAGAAGGGGAAAAAACAATTCATTTTGTTATCTAGTTACTTTTATAAGAAGGAATAAACAGAGCCCGCGTAATTGCTATCCGTAATTGTCTTTACTTCCAGCTGCAAATTAGATTGGAGGATTTACTGTCTCTGTCTCCTCTTTATTGCAGCGAGTGTTACAATGAGGGATGCGCGTTGTTTGCAGCAAAGTAAATTGGGGCATAAGGAATATAAATAGGTTCATACGTTTGTGTATTTATATTGTACCGCATGCATAATATGACATATTTAGGAAGCATGTATGCATATTCATAATGCGAAGTCTCCTACGGGTTTTTCCGCTTTGTCTTCCTAAAGGGATTTTTTACTTAACCGCTTGGGTTCCAGATCCCATACAGGTAACCTGTAACAGGTCACTGTAAACACAATGCTTCTGCATTGACATCACAGCACTTCTTCCTTCCCTGCTTCTCCCTGCAGCAGTAGGTTACTCTGCCTGGTTCACAACTGAACGTTTTGTAGCGCGTTCAACGCTCGACGAACGCTCTACAAAACGCTCAAACATCTAAATTCCATTGTATTCAATGGGTCTGGTTCACACCTTGCCGTATTTCCGCCCGTCCGAACGCGATACAAAACGGCCTACGCCCAAAGAAGTACATGTACCTCTTTGGGGCGTTTTGGTCTCGCGTTTCCATTGGGATACTGCCAAGTAGCCCTCGGAAACGGGCGACACCGCGCATATTCAATACGCCTAGGTGTGAACCCAGCCTTATGCTGGGCACACACCTTACAACCATCGCAAGACTTTTGTCTTGCGATGGTTGTAAGGTACTTTAAAAAAACGTACGATCTGCCCATCTTAGACAGGCAGATCGTACTTGCGATGATCACAAGCCGCACCCCCGAGGGGCGGGCTTCCGATGACCGCAAAGCCCAACGGGCAGTGTGTGCTTGCGCACACCAGCCCGTCCGGGTTTTATCTTACGAACATGCTACACACCCGCCGAACATCGTACGCTGCTCGGCGGGTTTTCGAACATGTTCGTAAGTTAAAAGTCGTGCGACCTTACAGTAGCAGAGGTCGCACGCCTTCCACACACCTTACGATCATCGTACGATTGCGGAATTATCGTACGATTATCGTACGATTATCGCAAGGTGTGTGGGCACCTTTACAGTGATCGATTGCAGCCAGCAATGGATCACTGTTCAAAATCAGTTCCTGCATGGTTTAGACCAGGTCTCTGCTGACCTAATTCCCCATAGAAATGTGTTAACAAAGTGTAAATATGCGTATATACTGTGTACAGGACGCCAGGAATGGGTCCGGGATAGCCGGTACATCCCTCCCTTGTTTAGGTGGTAGTGCAGATAAGGTCACCTAGTATTCAGGGTTCTCGCCAAGCAGGGTGAGGGGTTCCGGGTCGGACTTGTAAAGGAAACTGCTAGGCAGTCTTCCCAGAGTTGTTAGTTACACATGGGTCCCGGAATCCGGAGGCTCAGAGAGATTTTTGGGTGGGACAGAGCCTCCATCCCTGACTACAGCCAGTTCTGGTAATGAAAGGGTTAACCCACTAGCCAGAGCATGTGTTAAAAAGGAACAGGAAGCCAGTCAGTCTGTGTCTGTGAGGAGTGTTTGGAGCAGGACACATGGCTGTGTGTGTTACGCTGTGGAATACCATCTACCGAGACACTGCTGGGGCACCTGTGTCCATACTAGAACCCTCTGTGAGCAGGCTGGGACTCTAACCCTGAGGTTGGGACTCTAACCCTGAGGTGGGACTTGGTATACAGGCGCTGAGCCGAATCTTGTATTTGCTGACAATAAGCGCTGTTGGTTTTGTCATTCTGCTGAATATCAGCCATTTTATTTGATTGTTTGCAGAAAAGAATAAATGTTTATTTGCTGATATGGCCGGCTAAGGGTCATATCCGCCCTGAATATTACAAATGTAATGTTGGGGAGCTCACAGAGCACTCACACTGGGCTTTTCCATTAACCAAAAGTCTTCCTTGATTGTCCAACATAAAATAGCTTGTCTTCAACATATAACATATATTGGCTCACCAATCCTCGAGTTGTCCCACACACTCTGTGTCCCAGTCCTTTAACAGTCTTCTCTTGTAGCACTGCTGCTCTGGCCTCAATCCTCAGGGCCACTGTCTGTTTCCTCCAGACAACCTCAATAACGTGCTAACCTGCACCATAGGTTTCACAAACCAGCAGCTCCCTGCTGCACCGGCCTCCACTCTGACTCCTGGGTGGAGTTCTCCTGTCTCCCAGGTGAGGCCCTGAACACCAGCCAGGGGGTCTATTTGAAAACAATTTGCAGAGCCCTTCACCCTGTGAATTCTGTGCGAATGAAGCAAAGAAAAAAGATAAAAGTATATTTTCTTTTCAGGACAAATGTAATATTCAAAAAAATACCACCATATGGCCACTAGATGGAGCTGAGGAGCACAGGAAATAAGTATGTCCTATGCTCCTCAGCTCCATCTAGTGGCTATACTGGGGCATTTTTCAATGATTACATTTGATCTGAAAATAAAATATACTACTAACATTCATTTTTGACTTCCATTTTTTTTTGCAGGTGCAAACTATTGGGAAATAGACTCCTTAAAGTATATCTACAGTAAA
>NW_017307430.1:116078-133330 GCF_000935625.1 Nanorana parkeri | reverse complement strand
GAGGATGGAAGCCAGTGCAGGGATTGGCAGAGGAGGAGGTGGAGGATGGAAGCCAGTGCAGGGATTGGCAGAGGGGGGCGGGGGATGGAAGCCAGTGCAGGGATTGGCAGAGGGGGAGGTGGAGGATGGAAGCCAGTGGAGGGATCGGCAGTGGGGGGTTGCAGACACTTAAGAGTATGCTGTCGTATTTGGCACATTTCCCTTTGCTTCCTGTCCAAGAGACACAGCAGGAAGTAAGAGAGAATCTTTACAACGTCATGGGAAATCCCCTCAGTCACTGGAACAGGAGTCGCTATTGGCTTGTTTGCCTCCTGGTTACAACTGTAACATTTCCCATCACCCTTCCCCAGTACCAATGGCAATGGTCACCAGGGACAAATAGAGGCTTTAGATGCAGGAATAGTATATGTAGTCACAGAATGCGGTTCTCCACCTGAAAACATCCTGAATACATTACAATATTCTATCATCGTCTATTTATCTCCTCAAACCATCATAGAAGGCCATAGACACTGACACGTGTGTGACTCATAGAGGACCAGTTGCCCACTGGTCTTGCAGGTCTGTAAATTTGACGAATTGACGCAATTTACAAAATGACGTAGTAGATTCCGTGCTCCTGTTTGCCAAATTTGTGTAAAATTTGTGTAAAAATGAGCATGGCGGGAGTACACAACCCCCAATGTAGACTTTGTTTGGGGTGGTACGCCCCTGCACATGTGTATGCAAGTACTGGCATATTCCTGGGTAGAGCCACATACAGCCATTGATTTCTATGGGCAGCTGTGCATAGAACCCAGGTTGAGAAATATGGCAGAATTTTACCAAATTTTACATTGCATGGCCCCAGGCATCGGTGTGCATGAGCCCTAAAGGCGTCAGTGTGGGTAATACAAGTTTGCCTTTACAAAGCTAGATAATAGAGAATGTTTCATTGGAATATAAATTCTTGTGAGTCGAATGGGACTGCCAAAGGCTTTCATCTGCAATTTGAGGTTGAGACGTTGTACCAGGTTTGTGCTGCTTTTGTTGACCCCCCCTGTTTTGTATTTTCCCAGCACAGGCATTTATTTGTAATATTGGTATTTATATAGCATCGACAATTTATGCAGCACTTTAAACATTCACATCAGTCCCTGTCCCCAAGGTGTTACCCCCCTGGAATGGTGACTGTCGAGATCCACCCAGCTGTGTGATTGACAGCTGGCTCTGCCTATCTAAAGGCAGAGCCTGCCTATCTAAAGGCAGAGCCTATCTAAAGGCTGTACCCGCCCCCTCCCTCGTCCGTTCCGCCAGTCAGCGCTGCAGGATTGGAGCGGGGGGGAATCCCTGCAGGGAGCCGTGAGTGACAGTCACGGCTCTCTGCAGGGACAGGATCGAGAAGTGAGCGAGCAACGGTATGTGTTCTCTAACTTCCCGATCTATTGAGCCGACGCGTGACAGTTTGATTGTCACACGTCGGCGCGAACTATGAGGCTGAGTGATTTTCACTCGCCTCATAGTTCTCCTTTTAAAGGGCCGGCTCTTCCGCTTATCCTCAGCTACAGACAAGAGTCAGGAACATTCTCCTCCCGCGCTGCGGCTTTAATGGGAAACACGAGGTGATTTCGAGCTGCTCTTTCATGTAGGGGGCAAGCAGTTTGAAACGCCTCAGATTTTTATGTCCAACTCTATTAAATCTTTACTGCAGGAAACGGGGAGACGGGCCGAGCCACGCTTCAGCACGCGCTCGCTGAAACCTTCCATGCGCTGTCAGGCTCTGCAGAGGGGCTGGAAATGCAGCACGCGCATACTAAACCGTACAGCAGAAGGGATGCTAATTGCCTCGGCGCGGACGGCATCGGCGCGCTTGCACCGCCGTGTAACAAACGTCACTGGAAGTCGAGCTGTCATGTAGACATTGAATTCCTTCGCTGACAATCCTCCAGCGAGAGGGGTTACAAAAATTAAATAATGTCTGTTCTAAAATTCAAATACAAAGTAAAAACATAAAGAGAATTCATCTGTTTCCTTTGTCAGCAACAATCCAACTCCATAGACCATAAGAGAGGCAAACCTGTGGTGACTGCAGCATTATTAACCCCTTCATGGCCAGAGGTTATTGATGTACAGATCAAATGTAGCAGCGTTAGTATCTGTCACTTCATCAGACTATCATTCCATGGCGAATCTGCATAACCTCAATCATTTAAGTTTTTAAGAATAATTTTTACGTTTTTATTTTAACAATGTATCGACTTTTATTTGTTGGAATGAATATTATATATATATATATTGTGATAGTTTGGGGAATATAGCACAATGGTGAGCGCTAAGTGACCACTCCTGAAGCCGACTTTAACATAAAAGGACAGTCTTTATTCAGCATAAAGTAAGCATAACAGTTCATTCAGGAGTCTCATCAAGACATTGGTTGGTCTCACCGACATCTGTCTGTCCCATACACTCCCCGTGTGATAGTCCCAGGACTTTACCGTATTTCTCTGTGAATACAGTCCTCAGCACTGCTCAGCAGCTTCCCTCAACTCCAAGCGGTTCAGTATCCACCCCTCGTGGGTCACTGTCCCTCTCTGTCTCCCCGACAGGTATCTCAGGGTCACGGACCCTCTGGACCTCTCTAGCCTTCCTGGCTGTGCCCCTTGTGCTCACGCACGCAGCAGAGTCTGCCTGTCGTTGTGTGACTCTTGCACACCCACAACTCTCCTCTAAAGCACTGGGCTGGCTTCCTAATAAGGCTGCTCTCAGCCACCTGATCAGCTCAACCTGGCCCCAGGACTGGAGATCCCATCCCACTTTAGTATGGAAAACCTGGATGGGATTGAACAGCCAGTTCCTCCTCTCCAAAGGTATTCACATTGTGGAACCTCTCAGCCCCTCTGGCTGAGAGTCCTGGGCGCCAAAGTTGCCATACTACACCGTGGCATAGCCACGCACTGCCACAATATATATATTTATTTTTTTTAATCTTTTTTTTTATAGGCTTTTATTTAAATAAAAAATATGTTTTAATACTCTAACTGTATATAACTATTACAATGTTTAGCAAGGAACATGACCATCTCTTGTAGGATATCTATAGTCTCTGACCATTCCAAGTAGGATATCTATAGTCTCTGACCATTCCAAGTAGGATATCTATTGTCTCTGACCATTCCAAGTAGGATATCTATTGTCTCTGACCATTCCAAGTAGGATATCTATTGTCTCTGACCATTCTAAGTAGGATATCTGTAGTTTCTGACCATCTATTGTAGGATATCTGTAGTTTCTGACCATCTCTTGTAGGATATCTATAGTCTCTGACCATTCCTTGTAGGATATCTATAGTTTCTGACCATCTCTTGTAGGATATCTGTAGTCTCTGACCATTCCAAGTAGGATATCTATAGTCTTTGACCATTCCAAGCAGGATATCTATAGTCTTTGACCATCTATTGTAGGATATCTATAGTCTCTGACCATTCCAAGTAGGATATCTATAGTCTGTGACCATCTCTTGTAGGATATCTATAGTCTCTGACCATTCCTTGTAGGATATCTATAGTCTCTGACCATCTATTGTAGGATATCTATAGTCTCTGACCATTCCAAGTAGGATATCTATAGTCTCTGACCATCTCAGGGATGGACGAGCTGCAACATATTACATGTGTGATCCCGAGTTTAGATCTCTTTTACCAACCAAGCTGCAATAGCCGCTCACATATGTCAGCGAGCAGGGCCCTAACTAGAAATCGCAGGGCCCCATAGCAAAATTTCGTATGTGGCCCTGTGATTTCTAATTACGCTCACCTGATAACCAAAACAGACCACCAGACAGTGACAACCAGCAGCCTGAGATGCCATAGCGACCCAGGCGGCCCGCACAGCATCAGGGGGGATGTCCCGGCCGGGCCCACCAGTGCCCCAGGCCCCATAGCAGCCGCCTGGGTCGCTATGGCGATTGTTCCGCCACTGTCAGAGGAGTCTGCCAAGGACAGTCGCTTGGCAATACCCTAGTGTACGCCCATACACTCCCTCCACGTATAACCTTTTATTTTAATTATCCCTCCAGAACACCACAAGAAAAAAAAAATCACTTTATTTTCACCGACCTGAACCCATCGTCTGCAAACGTAACACGCATTGAAAATCGAAACCCTATTGTGACGTTTTATTACGGAACCTCTAATTGCGTTTAATGTACGGGAGGATTTTTAATTACTCCAGATGCGGCGGGTGGAGGATGCTCGAGTCTCAAAGTCAAAAGAAGGAAGGAAGCGGAATATTATTAAATGTCATTACATCTTCTGTAAGAGAAAAATCCTAATAAGCAGATCAGACGTGTGCAGAACTCTGTAAAATGTGCCCTTTGCTTACAAGAAAAAGGTCAGCTCAGCTTTTGGCAAAGAGATTCTAATAGTTTAGTCATAAATGATCATATCACCGCCTCAAATATCTATTCCTCGCCCACACTTCAACTACGCAGACAACGGCTTTCATGTGAAGAAACTCAATTGGAGTTTGTTTATTTTGTTTTGTTTTTTTCTGGTTGCAAGTTTTGGGGCGGAAGAGGCTCGTTTGTCTTCAAAAAGGACCAATTATCTGGATGAGGGGAAATAAATTGCATTTCCATGGTCCAAGAGGAGATGTCATTGAGAAGCTGGGATAAAAAAAAAAACATTTTACATTCTGGGAAAGTCATTTTGTTTTTTTGTTTTTTTTTCTAGTATAAATATTTTTTTAAAAATGAAGCTGGAACATCTTTTCCGAGTGATATATAAACACAGCAGCGTCCAATATTTTCACTCAGCGCTGGATCAGAGACCGGCACCAGCGCTGGAGGGACCGCTGAAAACTACTGGAAAGAAGAAGATGATCGGATCAAGAGGCATCATTTAAAGGAGAATTATGAGGCGAATGATTTTCACTCAGCCTCATAATCTGAGCCGACCTGTGACAATGAGACTGTCACAGGTCGGCTCAGTAGATCGGGAAGTGAGCGAACACATACCTTCGCTCGCTCACTTCTCGATCTATCCGTGTAGAGAGCCGTGACTGTCACTCACGGCTCCCTGCAGGGGTTCCCCGCCCCCCCTCTCCCCGCTCCGATCCTCCAGCGCTGACTGGCGGAACGGAAGGGGGCGGGTACAGCTGGCTCTGACTCTAGATAGGCAGAGCCAGCTGTCACTCACGCAGCTGGGCGGATCCAGACATAATTGTTGGGATCCGTTCTGGCTGCGGTGTCTCAGTGTATACTGAGCCTAGGGTGACAGGAGGACGCTAGTTTGTGTCCTCCCGTTACCCTTAGGAGAACTATGGGGAAAAGCCCTGACCCCATAGTTCTCCTTTAAGGTCTTTAACCCACCAAAGTTCTACTTGTTCTGTTTGGTAAGAAGGAAGAGGCAAAGTGCGTTCTGTTTGCCGGAATAAAATGGTTATTTATTTCAATACTTGCAACTAGGGATATCCCGATACCGATACTAGTATCGGGACCGATACAGGGCATTTTCCGGAGTACTTGTACCAGGGCTGCAGAGGTCCCGCGCTGGCGGGGGCCTGAGGTAGCCTTCCAGGGACCTGGCTGTAGCTGTCTTTGACACTGCCTGCCAGGTCCCACATCTCCACCTCCGTCTTCCCGGCTCAGGCGGAGCTCGAGGCAGCCCCACACTGCAAATACAGCCCTGGAGCGGGCACGTGACCGGCACCCGCTCCGTACTGCTCACAACGCTCCAGCCCAGCACCTGTCCACAGAGCCCTGGAGAGACCCATCGGCAGGCCAGCTGACATGTATGCAGCGCTTTAGAGATCCAATAGGCAGCCCTGGTGACATCTGTATGCAGCCCTGGTGAGATCTGTATTCAGCTCTGGAGAGATCTGTATTCAGCTCTGGAGAGATCTGTATTCAGCTCTGGAGAGATCTGTATTCAGCTCTGGAGAGATCTGTATTCAGCTCTGGAGAGATCTGTATTCAGCTCTGGTGAGATCTGTATGCAGCCCTGGAGAGACTCTATGGCAGCCATGGTGACATCTGGACACAGGCTGGTAAGATCTGTATTCAGCTCTGGTGAGATCTGTATTCAGCTCTGGTGAGATCTGTATTCAGCTCTGGTGAGATCTGTATTCAGCTCTGGTGAGATCTGTATTCAGCTCTGGTGAGATCTATATCGAGCTCTGGCGTGATCTGTACGCAGCCCTGGAGAGACTAATTTGCAGCTCTGGTGACATCTGGACATCTGTACTTGGTCTTGAAAAAGTGCTATTGGGACATCCGTACTTGCAACAATGTTTCAGGAACTTTATACTGTGCTGTAGGAGGTGTTCGCTTCTCCCACTATCTAACACTGCTCTGCTGGAAGACTCTGAGGCTTTGTTCACCCCTGGGGGACTCCTGACCGTGTGGCAATTGTGCACAAAACTATGCAGATTGCTGCGCGGTCACGGAGTCACTCACAGCAGCCGATCGGCTGTCGGTGCCTTCATTTTCTAATGGCACCCCAGTCGCCACTAGAAAAGCCGTGCGTCGCAAAAAAGGTACTTGTGTCTTTTTTCATAGATTGCCGCGCTAATGCAATCCCATTGAAATCAATGAGGCCGCACGGCAACCGCTGTGTGCACTAGCACACGATCGCGCGGCCCAGGTGTCACTGAGGTCTGAACCTAGCCTGATCCTTCCTCTGTCTAACTCTCCTCTCCCGAAATACTCTGCTCTGCACAACAACCGGGGGGGCAGCAGGGGCGCGGGCCCCGGGCGAAAAGTGAAGGGGGGGGCGCCGGCCGAAAATGCCACTTTCGGCTAAATGCCGAAAGTGACATTTTCCTGCCGTTTTGTCGGCGCGGCCGTGATTCCTTTCATCCCCGCTGGGACACAGAGCAGTGCCCAGCGGGGATGAAAGGAATCAGAGAGAAAATGACAGCCGGACGAGCGCTGCGGGACGAGCGCTGTTTCCTCCCACACCTCTCAACCGCCTATCACAGTGCAGCAGAGCGGTGTGGGGGCGGAGACAGCCAGCGCTGTCACAGGAGGCTGGGCTCTCCTCTTGCAGCCTCCTATGACAGTGTGTGTCAGAGAGGAGAACAGGTACAAGCACTCAGCGATCAGTGATCGCTGAGTGTTTGTACATAATTGAGGACCTGGTATGTAAACTATATCCTCAATTATGAATGAATGGGAGTGATCTATATCCCCTCCTGTTCATTCATAATTGTAGTTATAGTAAACATACCATGTTATCAATGAACAGGAACACTCATAAAGGATTCCTGTTCATTGATAACAGGGGACACAGAAAAAGAGATTGAGGACTCTGTGTGCTCAATCTCTTTTTCTATTTTTAAAGGGAAATATTAGGGGTCTGTTTAGACCCCCAATATTTCCCCGAAGCCCCTAAAAGTAAAGTAAAAAATAAAAATATTTAATAAAAAATTAATTAATAAATAAAAATTGATTTAAAAAAATGAAAAAGTTTCAAAAAAAATAAAATATTAAAATTTGAAAAATTAAAATAAAAACATGTGTGTGTGGGGGGGAGGTGCAGGGTACAGTTCCAGTGGTTGTTTATATAATGGGGGGGGGGGCGGAAAAAAATGTCTGCCCCGGGTGCCCAGAACTCTGGTTACGCCACTGGCTCTGCACACGTCGAATTCCTGTTATTTGAGCTGTCATTAGACTGCGCAGGTCACCAATAAAATGCTCAAAACTAATTAAAATAGCGCTGTGCATTGCGATTTTTTGTAAATCGATCACAGTGATCCCAAAAGCAAACAAAAAATGTATGCAATCCCTCCACTTTCACCTTGGCCTCCAATCACTTCTCCTGCTGTGAATAACAATGATCCAACTGACTACCAATGAAGGACAGGCACACTGATCACCAAGAGCTCTTGCAACCTGTGATGCTCTGTCCCGCTACCCGCCGCCACCCAGATCACTGAGGTCATTGGTTGCCAGGTAGCAAAAGTGGGATGCTCTGGCTGGCGTCCTGCTGAGCTCATGGTAACCAGTGATGTCGGTGAGCTGGGAGGACTGGACATAGAGATGATAGATACTTTTATTTGGCTTGCTGCACTCCCTACCGAAAGTCCCTTCTAATGGGGGGGGAGGGGGTGCTTGCAGTGACTGCGGATGTCGCCGCAAATATGTAGAAATGTCACCAGCACACCAGAATCCTTTTAAGATAGCAGAATGTTCATTTATTTGGAGTTCCTTGTCATATAAACAAGTGCTTTCGGGAGCCGCGCAGGGTCCCTTCATCAGGCTTAGCATTGACGAGGGGAAGCCTGATGAAGGGACCCTGCGCACCCCCCGAAAGCGCTTGTTTATATGACAAGGAACTTCAAATAAATGAACATTCTGCTATCTTAGGCCTCCTTAGACTGTTCAGTGGGGGGTTGTTCATTTCTGCCTGACATCTTGTGCCCTGCTTTCTGCTGCCATGAAACCCGGACACAGCATTCAAAACCCAAACTGTCCGGGTGAATCCTGGATAGGTGGCAACCCTAAGGAGGCCTGTGATGCTGATAGCGGAACCAGGACCAATGCTGGCTCTAGAAGTACCCTGGAACTAAGAGGACTTCAGGAACATGGTCGGTGTCTTTCCTGCTTGAGGATCTGCGTTCATCCTGCTTAGCTGCTATATCAGTTGCTGCCCCCTGCCTCCCAAGTGGATCTACACTGATATACCTACAGGGTCTGGTGAGTCTGGAGTTCTTGTTGGCTACCCCTGGGCACATAGAATCCCCATACGCTCTCTCCACTGTAAAGATGTTCAATAAACTGTTACTTTGCATTATATTACTGGAGTGGACATCAGTTTGTGGGCACTAGAAGAAGGGCGGTTAGTTCTAATGGTTGGGCAGCTGAAGAACATACGCTAGTGTCAGGAACCAGATCTGAACCCAGGGCCTCTGCTGTAGCTGGAAGTGGTTCTACCTGCTGAGCCACCTTAGAACCTTGGCTAGCTCCTTTCCTGATCTCCTGTGTATCCTCAGTTATACCTAGTTTCTGCTGAACTCCTTGCTCCTCCCTTGAACTTCCTATTTAAGCCCCGCCTCTGTACTTCCTGTTTGCCAGATTATTGTGCTCCTGCCAATATCTTGCTTCCTGCTCCCTCTGTACTACAATCTGCTCATACTGCTTCCCGTGTACCGACCTTTGGCTGCTGATTCGCCGACTTCTCTCTCCATCTCCTGCTACATACCTGATACCTTTTGGCTCCTGACCTCGGCTTGTTCACTGACTACGCTTCTGCCTGCTCCTCCACCACTACCCTCTGCTTGTGTACCAAACCCGGCCTGTTATACTACGAATAGCCTGCTGCTTCAGCTGCTGGACACTGAGACTGATCCCAGATCGTGACACCTCGACAGACTAGAGATGAACCGGGCATTCAGAGGCTCCTTCGGGGGTGAGCGCTACGCATTAAAGAAACAAAACAAAAAGAAATCAGACAGCTTACAGGCAAATAATTTTAAATTAAGAAATTAAATGATTACATTCCGTTTTCCTCGCCTTCTCCTTTAAGGAAAGTGGAACGGGACTCAACCTACAATTTAACTGCGGCTGAAAAAGCTTAAAATGTTCTGAGAGCTTTAAACAAAATGTATCACCTAATCCACATGGGGATGCATTGCAAAATGATGTGTTTACGTTGATAATCAGGGCAATGTCACTTCTGCCTTATGTGTTCCTCCAAATCATGTTAGTGTATTAGCTGCGCACAGATTTAAGACTCCTGTAATGCCATATGCTTTACTGACTATAGAACCAAAAAAAACCATAATACATCCCGTAATGACTCCCTAATAGTTATGGTTTAAATTGCTCTATTTTCACAAATGACGGGCTCCTTAATCTCATTTTAAGAAAGAAAAAGCAACATTGTATTCACCACCCCTGCAAATAAAATTTACAGGATTATGTTGCGAAGTCTGTATTTAAAAGGGCCCATTCACGGGCTTCTGTATCACTCCAGCATACGTTTGCTGCACAGCGTAAAGCTGTTTAATTTAATAATCTTCAATGGAGCCCATACCTTCATATTATGCACATATATTTCAGAAAATTGCCTTGCAAATTGCTAATAGGAAATTCCTAAGCAGAGCTTTGAAGCTTTGCTGTATCATGTTGCTATGGGCACAAGACCTGCCACTGAATTTTCAATTCCTTTCCGCTATCTGTAAAATATAGAGAGGTTGTCCACCATGCTGGAGTGCACATGGTCAGCATTCAGAAATATAGCATTTGTTTCTCTGAAAGAAGTATTATTTATGAGGATAATAGTGAATATCTTTGCTAAAGAATTGAGATATCACTGAGAATGCAGCCTATCCATTCACTAGAGACCGGTGACATCACTGAGAATGCCGCCTATCCATTCACTAGAGACCGGTGACATCACTGAGAATGCAGCCCATCCATTCACTGGGGACCGGTGACATCACTGAGAACACAGCCTATCCATTCACTAGGGAACGGTGACATCACTGAGAACACAGCCTATCCATTCACTAGAGACCGATGACATCACTGAGAATGGAGCCTATCCAATCACTAGAGACCGGTGACATCACTGAGAATGCAGCCTATCCATTCACTAGAGACCGGTGACATCACTGAGAATGCAGCCTATCCATTCACTAGAGAACGGTGACATCACTCAGAACACAGTCTATCTATTCACTAGAGACCGGTGACATCACTGAGAATGGAGCCTATCCATTCACTAGGGACCGGTGACATCACTGAGAATGCAGCCTATCCATTCACTAGGGACCGGTGACATCCCTGAGAATGCAACCTATCCATTCACTAGGGACCGCTGCCATCACTGAGAATGCAGCCTATCCATTCACTAGGGACCGGTGACATCCCTGAGAATGCAACCTATCCATTCACTAGGGACCGCTGCCATCACTGAGAATGCAGCCTATCCATTCACTAGGGACCGGTGACATCCCTGAGAATGCAACCTATCCATTCACTAGGGACCGCTGCCATCACTGAGAATGCAGCCTATCCATTCACTAGGGACCGGTGACATCCCTGAGAATGCAACCTATCCATTCACTAGGGACCGCTGCCATCACTGAGAATGCAGCCTATCCATTCACTAGGGACCGCTGACATCACTGAGAATGCAACCTATCCATTCACTAGGGACCGCTGCCATCACTGAGAATGCAGCCTATCCATTCACTAGGGACCGCTGACATCACTGAGAATGCAGCCTATCCATTCACTAGAGACCGGTGACATCACTGAGAATGCAGCCTATCCATTCACTAAAGAGCGGTGACATCACTACACAAGCAGTCTATACATTTATTAGAGAACGGTGACATCACTGAGTACTTTTTATAATACACATCATTTTCTGCGAGCATAAACTAAATCATTTAACTATGAAAAAAAATTTCATTAGTCGCTGCATGCGTAGCGCAGATATTCTTTAATAAAAATATATTGTATAATTTTAGGATCTGGCATTGTCTGCTCCTCGTCTCCCGCTTTCTTCTTTCTAGTATACATTGCTCCCTGCTCAGCTGGTGTATGTATAATCAGATGTTTGCAGCATGCTGTGTGATCAGTCATCTAGAAAGTGCCGCCAAGAGAAAGATACTTTAATGCACAAACATTTGCTTAAAGATCACATCACGTCACTTCTTCCCGAGCATCGTATGCTGCTGCTCTGATATGTGAACCATTATAAATACGCTACAGTGTTTATATTCTATCTGATCAGAGAGCAGGGACAAGCGTGCGCAAGATGTGTGCAATGTGATTTTATTATGGGTTTATAATAACAAAACACGAAGGGTGGGGGGGGACGAGAAAGAGAGAGAGAGAGAGAGAGGAAGAGAAAGCCAGAGAGAGAGAGAGAAACAGAGAGAAAGAAAGGAAGAGAGGAAGAAAAAGAGAGAGAGAGAGACCAAAGGATAAAAGAGAGACTAAAGGATGAGAGAGAGAGGGAGAGGCATAGAGTGATAGAGAGAGACATAGAGAGAAAGAGAGAAAGACAAACACAAAAAATGAACAGGGGGGAGAAAACAGAGAAAGGGAGATAGAGAGAAAAGGAAGGGGGGAGGCAGAGAGAAAGAGAGAGAAAGAAAGAGAGTCTGAGAGAGAGAAAGGAGAGGAAGAGAGAGAGAGACAAAATGATAAGAGAAGGAGAGGGGGAGAGAGAGAGGGGCGGAGAGAGAAAGAAAAAAGAGAAATATAGAGACAAAGAGGTGGAGAAAAAGCGAGGGGGGAGAAAGAGAAAGAAAGAAAGAAAAAGTCTGAGAGTCAGACAGAGAGAGAAAGGAGGAGAGGAAGAAAAAGAGAGAGACACGATAAGAGAGAGCGAGAGAAAGAATGACAGATTCCCGGGGATGCGGTAAACACAGTGGCGGGGATGTTGGGTGACGTCATTGCCCAAGTATGTTCATGACCATGTAGCGCTCAAAGGAGCTGCCAGAACGACCCGGGTCATCACTAGTCTGTCTAAGGGATTTGGTCTTCAGCTGCTCCATTAGCATTAAACCACCCTCTTCTAGTGCCCACAAAGCCGACATCCACTCCAGTAGTATAATGCTGAATAACTTTTATTAACATCTTCACATTGGGGAGAGAGGGTATAGAGGTCCTAGACTTCCCGGGTGTAACAGACATAGACTCCAGACTCACCAGACCAACTCTGTCATTCCATGTAGAGCCATTTGTAGCATCATCGAATAGGTATCCAAGCTCCAGATGAACAGGGACAAGCACAGGGCCCCAGAAGGAGAGACACCAGACTTGCTCCGGAGGCCCTCTATGTTCCAGGCACCTCCAGCAGCCAGCAGCTTTCCGGGTTCTCCTCCTCTTACAGCAGCATAGACCTCCTCCATCCTTGAGGCCTGGTGAAACACTTCCCACACTCAAGTATTCCAACCCCCCAGGCCTCGCCTGGGGGGGGTGGCTGTACAGCACCAACCTGGACTAATCCATGGCTGGCACAAGACTGAGCACATGGCAACTCCCTCCAGTATATGTACCCTATCCCAGCATGCACCACTGAATGAGAGAAACCCAGTGATTTGTTTGGTCAACTGTACATACTGTACACTCACAGTGCCCCTGATTGGCTGTCCCACACTACAGTAGAGTCACACTCCACCCAGGTAGGTGTAATCAATGCTAGAACACCTGGAATTAACCAGATAAATGCCACTATAATCCAGCCAGACTGTCTACAGCCCCGGCAATTACTAAATTCTTAGTAACCACCTCACCTCACAAAAGGTGATGGGGGCTACAACAGGGATCCCAACCTGAAAAAAGTAATTTAAAGGAGGTGCCCTTCTCATTTCAGGGAGTTGCCCTTTGCCCCCCCCCCCCATCCACGGGGGTTGGATGGGGAAATTAAGAAAGCACCCCTCTGAAATGATGGCAGATGGCAAAGAAGCTAATGCTTCCCTTGCTATCTGCTGTTTTTTTTCTTAGTATTCTGACACCTGCTGCCGTCAGAATGAAAAAAAAACACCATAGGAATGAATAGCTAGATTGCTATTTCAATTTGCAATAGTCAATAGCAATTAGCAAGGTGGCTATTGCACCCGCCCCCTGCTGCTGTCAATTAGCAGAGGAGGCCTTGATGGAGAACTTTAGGTCCACCTCTGCTGATTGACAGGAACAGAGGGCGGGTGCAATAGCTAGTCTGCTATTGACTATTGCAAATTGAAATAGCCAATAGGAATCTAGCTATGCATTCCTATGCTGTTTTTTTTTTCTCTGACTGACGGTGGCCGGCGGCCCCGATATAAAGAAAACAACAACAAAAACAGATAGCAAGGAAAGGTTTACTCTGCTAGATAAAGCAGAGTAAACCTTTCCAGGAGAAAATGTTCCTCTCCCGGGTGTCCGGGGAGCCGATATCTAATAGCGGGAGACTCCCGGAACATCCAGGGTAGTTGATATGTCTGCTACAACCATGTTTGGTCAATGACATCTCCCCGGGATCCCTGGCTGTTTATTGTCACAATCTGTCCCGGCTGTAGCGCGGCTGTCAGCATATAGCGGCCAAATAGCAAGCTATATGCTGAGTTTTGGGTCACAGGACGACATTAGTATATGTCCTCCTGTGACACTAAAGGGAACTACGGCCAAAAAAGGATAGGCCATAGTTCTCTTTTAATTTGTAATCGATAGATAGATAGATAGATAGATAGATAGATAGACGGATAGATAGACGGATAGATAGACGGATAGATAGATAGATAGATAGACAGACAGACAGATATATAGAAGACATGTGCAGGGCAAAAAAATTGTTTTCTGACAAACAAATGACGACAAAAAACGTTTCCATTCGTTTCATCAAAGAAAACAAATGTTTCTGCTGTTTCGGATTCAGAGGCAACGAGCTCCTGAATTCGAAACCGCACACTGAAAATGCAGAACGAGCTGCAGCCAAATCGAACCGATGCGTTCTGCGCTTGTGTGCCGCCATCTTTGAGTGTATCTTGGTATACACCTAGATGGCGGCACCCATATGTTCGGGCGCCGCCATCTTGGTGTATACCAAGACATACTCAAAGGTGACGGCGCGCCTGCGCAGAACGTGCCGGGGGCCAGCGGGGCCGCCGCTCATTTAGTGCGTGACGTCACACTGAGCAGGCATGCCGCCATCTTTGAGTGTATCTTGGTATACACCAAGATGGCGGCACCCATATGTTCGGGCGCCGCCATCTTGGTGTATACCAAGACATACTCAAAGGTGACTGCTCGCCTGCGCAGAACGTGCTAGCGGCCAGCAGGGCCGCCGCTCATTTAGTGCGCAACATCCCACTGAGTAGGAATACCCCCATCTTTGAGTGTATCTTGGTATACACCCATATGTTCGGGCGCTGCCATCTTGGTGTATACCAAGACATACTCAAAGGTGACGGCGTGCCTGCGCAGAACGCGCCAACAGCCAATATGGCCGTTGCGCATTCTGCAAACAAATTTATGTAGGCCCGAATTGTGTTATTTAAAATGTGTTATTTCGGATAGACAGACAGATAGATAGATAGATAGATAGATAGATAGATAGATAGATAGATAGATAGATAGATAGATATTAGGTCTGGTAATGATAAAAAATTTCCTGTTCGATTAATCGAAATTTCTTTAAATCGATTAATCGATTAAATTTCGATTAATTATAACGCACATACAGATCCAACTACATTGGCCTATACACATACAGCACAGCAATGAAGTAATAAAATGAACTAGGATCACACTAATCCAGCACGTTATTAATCTCACGTGCCCCACTCAATATGGCCGCCGCTTGAGTGGGGCAACTCAGAATAATAACGTGCTGGATTAGTGTGATCCTAGTTCATTTTATGACTTCATTGCTGTGCTGTATGTGTGTAGGCCAATGCCTTGGCTGGCGCTCATGCAGAAAGTTTCTTGGCCAAACTCACCGGCCCAAGTGGCGGGAGGAGTCCGGTGATGTCACGGACATCGACATCACCGGACTCCTCCCCCTTCCCTTCCTTAGCCGTCACGGACATAGACATCACCGGACTCCTCCCCCCTTCCCTTCGTTAGCCGACGGAGCCACTTGGGGAAGGGGGGAGGAGTCCGGTGACGTCGATGTCCGTGACGTCACTGGATCGCCGACAGGACTCCCGGCCCGGAAGCCGGCGGAGAGGTGAGTCTTTTCATTAGCGATCAAAATAATTTTAATCGATCAAAAAGTTTAACGATTAATCCAGAAATTAATCTTTAATTTCCACAGCCCTAATTATATATACATTATTCCACCTGCCCCTGGTTATTGGTGCACTAGGCATTGATGTGCACAAGACTTTACAGGGTTAATCCTGACGACCATCACTGCGTGTTGCCTGTTTTTCCTTTCTGGTGGCGGCCAATGAAAGCAGAGCTCTGACTGGTACATAGAATTAAATGAGCCCTTTGTTACTTAGCACGCTACAATTACTTAAGAAAACCTTTTAGGAACATACATTAGTGCCACGCCAACGTAATAGAATTAGCGGACCTTATACGCGGCCGTTGCCATGGCGCGTGGCGGAGCGTTATTAGCACTTTGGTTGTGCCTTACAAAGACCCTTAATGAATAAGCCTCACATTGTGGGAGGACGGAAATTTGCATCCGATGCGAGCGCCGCGGCATCGCAAATAAAAGCGCGGTGTAATTGCCAATTTAAAAATAGCACTTGCATGGAGACAGACGCCCAGGGTGAGCGGCAAGTGCTGATACGGCGGTCTGATGGTCCGTGAAAGCCTTAAAACCAGTGATCCTTTTTATGCCGTAGTCATCGCCTCATTAAAATACTGGACTAATAAGCCTATCGCACATTAAAGCCCCGCCGAGAGAAGCATTTAAATTAATGCCGACAAACTTCCAATATGGGCGTCCTCTATAACAGGCCAAGGATTCCGGTGCGGTCTGTTAACCCTTTAGGGGCCTGCAAATAGCAAAAGCAGGCGGCCTAGTGATTCAAAGCTCACTCCGCTTTAAAATAAAGCAAAGCTGAAACCTCCTGTTTGTCGATGTCCTCCAGCAACTCGCTGCTTCCTCCTGCTGGCGCCGCTGGTATTCCATGTTGAATGACGCCCAGGTCATCGAACCTACTTCCTGGGAACCCAGGGCGTCATGGACACACCCTCTATGTGGGTGTGTCATCTGGCAGCCCTGGGATCACAGTGCTGATGTACAATACAATGCCCGGGCTTTTAGGAGCGGGGTGGGGGGGGAGGGGTAGATGTCGTACTGCCCCGGGACACTTGTCATTTATGCTTCCTGATAGTGACAGCCATGGATCATGTCTGTACAATGTGTGTTGATGCGGCCACTTAGATTTGCCTGCCAGGGGTGCATGTGACTCAGTGACAACATAGGAGCCCAATTGGGTTACAGTTGTCATTCCAGAACAGAAAGTGTCTGAACAAGGACCTCCATTGCACGGTCACCAGGGATTCATTTAAGGAAAGCTGCAGATTTACGAAGATTGAAAAGAACTTCTGAAATGACGTTTACATTTTAAAGCCTAAATGACATTTCACTGATTGGGATTAGATTTACTTTAAGTGGCACTTTGTAGATTGTGGGGGAGATGTGGAGGAATTTACAGTGTTCTCCTACAGCTCTGATATTAACACGCAAATCCCGACACCCACCTATTGCAGTTTATATGATATGTTTCAGTGCCAAGATACTTTAAAGTAGGCAGATCTAAAAGGCACAAAGGAATGCAGCTCCGAATTCATTAATATGCCACAAAATATGGAT
>NW_017307430.1:113528-115994 GCF_000935625.1 Nanorana parkeri | reverse complement strand
TACCTTATATGACTTGGTATCAGCAGCCCTTGACTGGGAGAGGGAGGAGTAGCACAAGGAGCCAATCGGTTGTGCTGCAGTGCTCATGTGCTGATAAGGAGCAAGCTGATAGGAGAGAGAGAGTAGAGTGCCAGAGAGATGAGCTCATCAGTCTGCTGCTTCTCCTTTCAGTGTCCAGTCACAAGCTGGGGAGGGACTAGACCTGTGTTACTGAGCTGCAGCCAGTGGCATATCCAGGGTATGGCACAGGTCCTGGTCACAACTTGAAGGGGGGGAGCCTCTCCATGGGTCAGCGAAAGTTTGCTGACCCACAGAGACAGCAGATTTTTTTTTTCTTTCCCCACCCCTCACCCATACACATCTCCCTGCCCGGCTCTTAGCAACCAGGGCGGGTGAGGAGATGTATATGCAGGCGGAACGCTCTGGCTCGGCATTCTGCCCAGCTCCTGGCAACCAGTGACATCACTGGTTGCCAGGAGCTGGGCGGGACACTGGCCACAGAGTCGAAGGTTGCTAAGAGCCGGGCGGATAGATTTGTATGGGAGAGGGATGGGGAGAGAAAAAAGTCTGCTGTCTCCGTGCCCCTGGCATCCCGCCCACCTCCTGGCAACCAGCGAGGTTGCAGGCGGAACGCTCTGGCCCGGCATCCTGCCCAGCTCCTGGCAACCAGTGATGTCACTGGTTGCCAGGAGCTGGGCGGGACACTGGCCACATATTCCCAGGTTGCTAAGAGCCGGGCGAGTAGATTTGTATGGAAGAGGGATGGGGAGAGAAAAACGCTGTTTCCATGCCCCTGGCATCCCGCCCAAGTCCTGGCAACCATTGACGTCACTGGTTGCCAGGAGATGGGCGTGACAGCCAGAATGTCCCAGGTTGCTAAAAGCTGGGCAGGGGGATGCGTATGGCTCTTTCACATCTCCCTGCCGGGGACTTAGCAATATGGAATGCTCTGGCCGGCGTTCCGCCCGGCTCCTAGTCACCAGTGACATCACTGGTTGCCAGGAGCTGGGCAGGACTCCAGGGGTGCAATTTCTGGTAGATACACCTCTGATCGCAGTAGAGAAAAGTCACGTCTCCTGCCCTGCCTGTGGGGCACAGCTGTGTAAACATTAGGACTGCATGGGCAGCAATGCAAATCTTTTGGCAGCTCCCTTACACGTATTTCATCTGCTTGGCGGGAGTTCAGCTTTAACAAAGTTTTCTTTTTGCTGAGATACAACCGATAATAATGTTACTGTAAAAAAACAAACAACTTAGTGCATCCGTCTTAATGAAGCCAATGATCCCTTCATCAATTAATTTGGAAATCATTAGCATAATCTACATTAAAATGCATCAGGCTTCGCTCCTACAGGAGCGCGCCCGAGAGTACCGTCCGCGTCTGGTTCACTTGTTCCGTGTTAGGGGTCAGACCATGTCGCGTATTATTCACCAAGAAGCCGCCGCGATTACCATCCGTGCAGTCAGCGCTGTCTGATAGAGAAATGGCCCAGTTTATAATAAGAGACCGAGGTCATTCATATAAAAAAAAGGAAGAAAAATACTTTGGCATCTTTAAAAGCTGTGTACATATTTATGCCTCTCGGTAACCACGGAATACACAACGGGGCCGCTATGGAGAATTGGTTCCGATATAAAAGCAAAAGCAACAATAAGAACATATATATAAAAAATACAATCTATATTTTTTTTTTAAGCCCAACTCCATGCAGTACTTTTCCTCCACCACTAGATGTCCTCAGTCTTATGGGCTGAATGACAAGCAAAGTCATTCGACCTCAAAGACTGAGGACATACTGTGAGTTGAGGGCTTAATGGACCCGCTTCCTGAGGGGGTGTCACTCAGGCACCGTGCACTTACTGTTAATGATGCAGGTAATAGTTCAGAAAAAGTTATAGAAAAAATACAGTATGGAGAGGGGAGCACTGGGCGGCAGCCGGCTGAGCCCCCCGTTGGGCCTTCAAGGAAACCTGTATTATCAAATTGCACAGGCTGCCATTGTTGAACTCTCCTGTAGAAAATGCAAGCTGCCTAGCTGTTATGCTGATCCAAAGACTTTAGTGCTTTCTGAATCACTGACCTAGAGCAAGTATGCAGAGATGTGACTTTCCTATGACTTCCCTAGGAGCATGCTTGTTCCTGATTCAGAAAGCACAGAGGAGCAAACATGGCCCGGCAACTAGCGTTATCTAAAGGGAGGTTTCCAACCTATTGTAAATAATACCCTCAGCACCTGTAAAAGTTTGGCAAAGCCATCTTAACAATGTATTCATGTCAGACTTCCAGGTGTTTATACCTATAACAGATATCATCATTTGCTGTTCTCTCCAGAAAGTGGAGTCATCACTGTTCAGGCATCATCCAGGGTCACCATCTACTTCCTGGACTGAGATGCCAGCTCAGAGATTACCCCTGCTGCAGCCTCTCAACATAATACAGAGATACAATGTTGCACTCTGTTCTGG
>NW_017307430.1:112259-113465 GCF_000935625.1 Nanorana parkeri | reverse complement strand
GTTTACAGGGAGGGTTGGTGTAAGAGGTAGAGGAGGGCAGTGTTAAGTTTACAGGGAGGGTTGGTGTAAGAGGTAGAGGAGGGCAGTGTTAAGTTTACAGGGAGGGTTGGTGTAAGAGGTAGAGGAGGGCAGTGTTAAGTTTACACGGAGGGATGATGTAAGAGGTAGAGGAGGGCAGTGTTAAGTTTACAGGGAGGGTTGGTGTAAGAGGTAGAGGAGGGCAGTGTTAAGTTTACAGGGAGGGATGATGTAAGAGGTAGAGGAGGGCAGTGTTAAGTTTACATGGAGGGTTAGTGTAAGAGGTAAAGGAGGGCAGTGTTAAGTTTACAGGGAGGGATGGTGTAAGTAAGGGGTAGAGGAGGGCAGTGTTAAGTTTACAGGGAGGGTTGAGTTGGTGTAAGAGGAAGAGAAGGGCAGTGATGACTCTCGACATATTGTAACTCTCCTTTATTCTCTAACTTCCTCTCTCCTGCCCGGGCTGGATCCGATACTTTGTTGCCATTTCTTTGTGGCCTTCCCCCCCAAAAAATAAATAGATAATTGAAAAGAAAAATGAAACAAAAACCAGAAGCTTGCTGCAGTGTTGATCCATCACGTTCTCCGCTCTGTCACGCAGGCCGCGATGATAACTTCTCGGAGGACGACAAATGGCGTCTCTTTTTGATTTGGAATTGCTCAGAATTAATTTGACAAACACACAAAGCCAGAAGTGAACAGTTGTAATTATATCTGCGCACAACAAACCGCATTTCGCTGCCAGGATGAATTTAGTAGCTGTAATCTGTCAAGTTTATTATTACCATGTATTTCCTATTTTCTATTATTTATTTAATGTATTTTCAGTGCAGAGGAGTTAGGAAGGGGGTGTGGGGGGGAGGGGGGAGGGTTGTAAAGTATAAATAACAAAGATAGTGTAAGAGGAAGAGAAAAAGCAGCATAAATAGTGTATGTTGAACTGGAAGGCAATGTCAATAGATGGAGCGGTCATAAATTCCGCAGAACAATTCCCCGCACTAGACCCGGTTTAAATGGATGCTGCAAAATTCAGCAGCTGAGACAACATTCAATAGAATCGAATGTCAGCGCGGAGATGATGGCGAAGGTTTCCGCAGAGTAGAAATGGCAAGAAATGATCAAAAAGTTTCCAGACTCCTAAGTGCAAAGTTTAGGGCAGATTTTGCAAACCATGGGGGGGGGGGGGGGCGC
>NW_017307430.1:108488-112155 GCF_000935625.1 Nanorana parkeri | reverse complement strand
CCAAAGAACAAAAAGAAACATTGGGAAACTATACAATGTTACATTTCTGATTAAAGAATATGTGCACATTTAGACAAGTGCACATATTCTTTTAGCCCCCTACCCTGACCTTACTGATCCAACCCTTCTCCTCTACAGGTCTGTACTGACCAAGATCCGAGGGTTAGCTCCACTGGTAGTTGGCATCCATTTCAAGTCTCCTGGCTGCACGAGAGACAGCCCCATAGACGTCTATGGGTGCTGTAATGTGCAGGTGCGGCCAGCAGAGGGAACATTGTGACGCTGGATATCAGCAATATTGGAACTGTGCCCATCAGATCTTGGTAAGTACCGATCTGCAGAGAGGGAGGTGGGGTCATTTACATCAGGGGTGGGGGGCAAAAAGGTTTCTTATAAAAAGCACTTATCACTTAAATGTTAATTATATACAATTTGTATCATGTTCCCAAGTTCAGCTTTGTAAGTCCCCTTTCCCAGATTCCCTTAAAATAAAAAGATTTTTCAAATCATCCATCCACCTTCTCCATGCTCCAGGTGCTGCCCAAGCTCTCTCTTTGTGCAGGGTGACTGGTCTTCTCTCCACCACTTTCTGTATTAAAGACCGCTCACTGCTGCCCTCTCTCCTTCTGCAGGGTGACTGGTCTTGTCTCCGCCCACTCCTGTAATAAAGACCGCTCACTGCTGCTCTCTCTCCTTCTACACGGTGACTGGTCTTGTCCCCGCCCCCTCCTGTAATAAAGACCACTCACTGCTGCTCTCTCTCCTTGATCAGGGTGACCTGTCTTGTCTCCACCCCCTCCTGTGGTTTTCTGCAGAGGGTCAGGCCTGCTGGGCCCTGCCCACAGTTCTGTTCTCAGCACCATGTGCAGGCCAGTGATGATGTCACTGCTACTTGTACAAGGTAATAACTGGCTTTTCAAATGCATTTGATGCACACAAAGTGGATTTATTTCCTTTGTAGCTATTGAGGAATACACTGAGTGGCCAGATTATTATGACCACCCCATCAGTACTTCGTTGGGCCGCCTGGTGACTCCACGAGATGATGAAAGGTGATGCGAGGAATCTGACACGGCACTGTTGCCCTTCTGTTGTCTTGTACCAGTATTGCCCCTCCCCCGTTCTGCCCTAACATTGACTAGTCGCTGACGGCCACAATTCACATGTTCAGACCCAGATTTTCAGCTGACAGTCCGGTCTTTAAACACTTTAACAACAGCTGCTCTTGAACATTGAACGAATTCTGCTGTTTTGCTGATACTCGCTCCATGGCTCCGAGCGCCAACAATCATCCCACGTTCAAAGGCACGTTCAAACAATCATGCCACGTTTCCCCGTATCTTCAGAAACAAATCACTTCTACTGTCGTGGTAAACAACCTGCTCCCCTATTTATAATGGTCTGGCCCTCTAGCAACCTCAACGCCAATTTATAGCTAATTAGCCTACAAACGTCAGGTGGTCATAATAATCTGGCCACTCGGTGTATATAATAATCTGGCCACTCGGTGTGTATTGAAATGAAAGTTGTTGTGTTTGGAGTTTTACTCATTCACTTTATATTTATGTTCTACCTGGAAAATGTTCTTTTTTTTTTCTTTGTTCTTTTGTTTCTTTTTTGGTTTTAACTAAATGGAAGACCTGAAACCCCTGTGCAGACTCTCAGGCATTTCCTCCAGAGCTGCGGGGAGAATGACAGCACAGCCATAGCGGGCCGGCTAATACTCTAATAGGTCTCAGGTCTCTGGTGCAGCATGGATTACTTTCTCTGCTGACAGGCAGACTGCAATGAGCTGATGTTTTAATTATATGTCTGCGCTGGCCGCTTCAATAAATCTCACCATGGCTGCTCACACTGGGCTGTCTAGGTCTGTTAGTCCGCTGATGATAAACAATATATCTATAATATTTTATTGTATTAATTGATACTATTATTATCATTATCATTATTATTATTATTAATAATAATGATAATAATATAAATGTATCATAAATAAATTAATAATAATATAATTAGTAATTAAACAATGTAAGTGTGCATGCTACTGTGCGTGCTCCAGCCAGCATCAGCTAATCCTTTCTTCCACATTCTGACTGTCCCTGGCCTGCCTCTTCCAGTCATTGGATTTCAGTTCATTCAATCATGGACTGAACTGGGGCATGCAAATATAACCTGCCTAGGAATATCTGTAAACAATAAGTCAAGGCAACTGGACTCGCTGTATTTTTCTTGAAGACGTTTCACTGGACATCCGACCAGCTTTCTCAATTCAGAATGACTTGTACAAAGAATTCTCTGGGAATAAATATGGTGAATGTCGCTCCAATCCACATAATATGTTAGTCACAACCAGGTGTTGATCGCATTTGCATAATTGGAGTCTAGGAGGTGTTAATAACCTGCCAGAGAGAGGTGTTAAAACAGCATTGTATGTGGCAGAATACTTTTTTATATCGGCATCTAAATATATCTGCTCCTCCCAAGAGCCAGCCCACTGCTTGCATCAGGACTGAGGGCTCTTGGGAGGAGTACTGAGGCAAGGTGCTGTGATGTGTTCAGGAAGCTATGTACAGCACCCTGCTGGACCCTTCCGCCACCCGTGATCTGCCGGTATTGCACACAGGAGCACAGGGACCCAATAATGACATCACTGGGTCTAAAATAAGGTTTGTAATGAAAACGGAAAGGTTTTATTTAAAAATGTAATTAGCATGTTGATGAAGGGGTACCAGGAGAAGCTAAATATAAGCAGATTAAACTATAGCTTTAAGATGTACGCCGTAACTATAACTTGTGCTTCTCCCAAAATGTGCTTGCTTGATTTGCAATGAATGTTCCCTTTAAAATAGCAGAGCAGACGGCCGAGGCGGGCATATTAGAAGCTACAGAATGGTTGCCTTCTGACCGTTCTCAAAGCTTCTTTCATTTAAGAGAGGTACTCCTTAAGCAGTAGGCGGAGGACCTCTTTGTAAGCTTCCACCAAAGCAGAGATATTGCAGAGGACGAGGAGCCAGAGGACAAAGCGGAGGCAGAGACTGGCCCAATAGCTTTGCCTTCTAATGAGCTGCGGGAGACTTCACCATTCGAGTGCCCAACCAAAATGACATGTAGGAGGCAGCAAATGAGGAAAAATTGAAAATTGCTGAAGAACACAAATAATATACTTGCTGCATCAAAACGATACACACACCGGACTCAACAGGAAGCCAAAGGGTGGTTTTAGGTTTTAGAAGGTCACATACTTTACAGATACCACAGGACACCTTCAGAGGTCTAGAGGAGTCCATGTCTGGACTAGGGTTGCACCTTTTCTTTAAGCGAAACCCGAACACTCAGGCGACGCGCAGACATTTTTGTGGGAGAATGAGTCGTAGCTTATTCATATGTAAATAGCGCCGCCCATTCATATGTAAATATCACAGTTGAGACTGTTTTCAGTGGGGGGGGGGGCAAGTAGCCCTCATCTTAATTTTGGTTGCCCCTGTCTGCCTGACATCTTGTGTCCGGGTTTCAGGTGCCATGAAACCCGGACACAGCATTCAAAACCCGGACTGTCCGGGTGAATCCTGGACAGGTGGCAACCCTAATTGTGACTAGCTGTATGTTTGTCACATATATGTTGACAAAGTTTGCAGCAAGGTTTATTGCATCGCACTGCGCCATTCTG
>NW_017307430.1:99056-108383 GCF_000935625.1 Nanorana parkeri | reverse complement strand
GGGGGGGGCAGTAGCCCCTATCTTCATTTTGGTTTCCCCTGTCTGCCTGACATCTTGTGTCCGGGTTTCTGATGCCATGAAACCCAAACACAGCATTCAAAACCTGGACTGTCCGGGTGAATCCTGGATAGGTGTCAACCCTAGTCTGGACGGGTCAGGGGGACCTAATCAATATTAGGCAGGTGGTCATAATGTTATGGCTTTCTGGGCACAAATCTTCACAAAACTTTATTCAAGCATAACAACATCATAATCCTGGAGCTCGGAGCTGCTGACCTTTTCAGAAAACTGAATTAGGATACTAATGTCTGTATATGCCCTACAGAGCGGGTACACCGCATGTATTAAAGTGAATACAAGGAAAATGTGCATTATGAAGTGAAGACTTTCCTCCTGCATTGTCTGCAATATGTAGAGGCTTTATTAAACTCTGCAGGGCATCTATAATGCATTATACAGAGACGAAAAATAGAACAACACTTTGCCCTTGTATATGGAAATATATTTTAGTGCTGTGTCACTCTCAGCAAAGCCCAAAGGCTTTATACATAGTGATGAGTGAATTGCCAAATTCTGAACTTTTTTTTTAATTTGTCTGAATATATACAGTACATGCAGACGTATCCAATTTGTGGAGATTTGTACAATTCTCAAGTCATAGTTAACTGCGGTATTGCTGAGCCCCATTCACCCTCCACTGTCATTCTCCCTTTAGACCTTAGACAATGCTGGCCTGCACACTGCCTCATAGCAAGGGAAGTCTATTGTCTCTTGACCAGAAATGGGAAGTGGGGATAGGTTTTGTCCCACTGTCCTGTTACTTGTTTCAGGCAGATTCTGGTATGAACGAGTATTCGAGCATCCAGTGCAAGGACATGGGGTAGGTCTGCAGAACGTCTTAGGGTTTGAACCAAATCCCCGGGGGCCTGTGGACCCACCCTACATCATAAAACAGTTGAGAGGTTTATATAAAACTTTATAATCAAATCAGAGTGTTTTGGACTCTTTCATTATGAATTTAGCATTCAACCTGGAGAAACACAAACCTGAGAGGGGTTCTAACCTTCCCTTACTCTATTAAAGAAAAGCATTTTTATTACTGTCCGTGCTGCTGTTGAAGAGTTCTCCTCACTTCCTGTCTGGTAAAACCTTGTCAGCGGGACAGGAAGTGAGATTCAATCTCTCTAATGGCAGTAAATACCTTATAGGGCTTCTATAGGGGTTTCCGCATAATCCACAACTAAGAAAATATGTTTTTAGTGGTTTTACACTTTAAAAACCCTTCAAAAAATGAAATTACGATTTCCCTTCATGAGGACCTAAAAATATGATGCACCTATAATTCTCTGATTCTGAGAACATGTGGCTGGCCCTGTACCAGCCTCAGCTCCGCACAGCCCGGTCACAGTTCAGAGAACCATAACAAATCGTAATCACAGATTTTACTATGGTTTCTCAGAGGAAGCCATTGTAGACGGTGATTGAGCTGCCACCTATGAACAGAGTAGACAGCGGTTGACGCCTTTGGTCCTGTTTTTGTGACTTTGGCACCGTGCATCGGGAACGGCGCAGTTGTGCCCTTCCAGGAAAGTAACACCAAGAGAAAGAACACATTATTTACAGGTGATTAAACCTTAATTGCATTCATGGTACATTTCCCCTTCAAGCCGTTCTAGAGAATTAAGCAAAGTTACAGTGGAACCTCCAGTGCCATCACTTTGCTGCTCTGTCTGGTACATTTGCACTCTTTCGCTGACAAATAGTAGATGGTAAAGCATATATCTGTCTGGGAGTTTGCAGGAATCAATGCCACCTACAGTAAACTGAATTTCACTTTCATCTATATTTGCTTGCCACAGGGGTGCTGTTCGGGTCCCAAAAGACCCAAGGCACCATTGACACCTTGCGTAGGGTAGGGAGTTGTGGAGCTTCAAAATGAATAGGGCTCACGTCCATTTCTGTTCTTACTGTCCTCTCTCTTTGCTGTCTTGTCATTTTCATTTCTACCATTGTTACGTATAATGATACATTGTCACATACCTCACAACTTTTTAAAAAGGTTAAAGAGGGGCATTTTTAGCACAAGGTATGTGGGCAAATTGCCCTTGTCACACCCCCAGTTACATGGACCATGAAGCACTAATATGTCAAAGCTGATTGCTGAAACCCATTAGTTTTATTTTCCTCAATCTCGTTTCACAATAGCAAATGCAATAATTTCAAGGTTGGAAGAAAGGTTTAGTGTAGTACATTTTTTATAAAGGTCTATGCATCAGACCAAAAGAGGGACAGCTGAGGAGTAAAGAAGGACAGATGGATTTGGTTCCAAAAGATGGATGTCACAGACCAGGTTTGGAAGTGGACCTTCTGTGTCTCCAACCACTTTTGCAGGCTTACCTGGGGACAAAGGAGCAAAGGATATTGGGTCTTCACCAGGACATCCCTCTTGGGACGTTGGACTTGAGCAGTAGACTACCCAAGGGAGTGAACCCCAGGTTTGCTCTGCTACAGGCAGCTGAGAGCAAGCACAAATTGAAGACAAATCCCCAAATCATCAGGCAGATGGGGAGTCAATGTTAGGGTGACATCCCCTGGCAGGTGACATGGGCTCACTCGAGGCGCTGAGTCTATGTGCCAGCTGGTTTTTACCAGAACTCCTAATAGTGGAGATGGTCGCTGCTTCCTGGTACCAGGATGTGGTCCTGATGGGTGAGGGCAGGAAGGCTACAATGTGGAGACAGTAAACCAGAGTATGGTTGGGATCAGATAGAGGTCAAGACAGGTGATATTTAGAGAGTGGTCAGGCAGATTGGGTTGGCAGCCAGTAAACATGACAGGAGACGATAGTGTAGTCGAGACCAAGCAGCAAGCAGAGAATGGTCAAGCAGTCTGGGTCAGTAACAAGCAGTCAATATACAAGGTAGGGGACAAGAACACAGTTGAGTCCAGGCAGGGGTCAAGGCATGTGGCAAACAGAGAGTGGTCGAACAGTACCGATTAGCAAACTAGGAATGGACTTCAGTATTTTAGGACTTTGCATGAACAGGATAGCTGGTTTGAAGACACAACATCAGAAACTACTAGAGCTGATGCTTAAATACCCCTCTGCATCAGAGTTAACACATCTAACATCTAACAGAAACATCTAACAGAATCCAGGCCAGAATACTGGCCTGGATTCTGCGAGTTCTGCCAGAGAAGGGTACTATTAATGCTACAGAATACAAAGACATTTTAGACACTTGCAAGCTTCCAACTTTGTGGTAACATCTTTAGGGAAGACCCCTTTCTGTGCCCCTATGCACCATGCTAGCTCCATAAAGACATGGTTTGACCAGTTTGGTGTGGAATAACTCAAATGGCCGGCACAGAGCCCTGACCTCAACCCTACTGAACACCTTTGGGATAAATTGGAACACCGGTTGGGAGCCAGGTCTTATTATCCAACATTAGTACCTGACCTCACGCATGCTCTTCTGGCTGAATGGGCACAAAGTACCACAGACGCACTCCAAAATGCACTCCTTGTGACTTTGTGAAAAGCCTTCTCAGAAAAGTGGAGATTGTTGGAGCCACAAAGGGAACTGACTACATTCATTAATGCTGATGGTTTTGGAATTGGATGCCCATCAAGTTAATTTCATGTGATGGTCAGGTATCCACAATCTTTTGGCCATATAGTGTATGTTGCAACTAAATTGGATTGTGATAACAATAATGTTTCAAAACTCCAGGAAACCTGGTTCGGAATCCTCTGGCAGTCGCCCGCCAGCTAAATTAGGACCCCACCTGGAGCTCCTCCCACGGGACCAGCGCTGACTCGCCGCTGCTCTCCCGCGCCGCTCGCTGCTGCTCTCCCACACCGAAGGTAAGTGAAAAACAAAACAAAACATAGCACAAACATCGGGGCATTTTGACAAGTACAAAATGCTCTGTTTTTTACGCCCTCACCCTGCAGCGCCGTAAGGCGGCCGCCTGACTTGCCTTGCGGTAGCGCCGGGGCTTGAACCTGGTCAAGAAGAACTTCAGCAGGAGAGAGATTCTATGCTCTATAGCAGCTTATTTTTAAACCAGGGTGCTGCCACACCCTGGGGTGCCTTGGATAAGCATGGTGCTTATCCAAGTCAGGCTGCATCAAGGACCTCCCTCCTCATTCAGAAGAAGACAGAAGTCCATCTCCATCCAGAACTCTCCATCTCCTGCCCTCTGCCTTAGCTGCACTGTGGTGAAGATTAGAAGGTAGGACTCTGATGTGAAGGGGGGACTGAGGCCTCTGATGTGAAGTGGGGCTCTAGATATGAAGTGGGGTTTCTGATGCAAAAGGGGGGGGGCTCTGATGGGAATTGTGCTCTTGATGGGAAGGGAGGCTTCTGATTTGAAAGGGGGAACACCATATATTTATTTTTTCTTGGGGTCCCTACTTAAAATCCATATCTAGGATAAGGGTCTGTTATAGATTTTGGGGGGAACCCAATGTCATTATTTACATTTTCTGTTACATTTTAGACTGGGGTGCCTTGAGATGTTGCATACTTTTAAAGGATGCTGTGGCTGGAAAAAAAAAAGGTTGAGAAACGCTGTTCTAGAGCAATGCTGAATGAAAACCAGAAGACTGTTCCCCCCGATGGCTTAGTGTATCTTTGACTAAAATGATGGGCTTATTTTCTCTAAGCTCTGCTGTATGTTCCAATCCCAGTATTAAGTATGTCTGCCCAGCTTGGCTGTATGTATTGCTGAGTGAAAAACATATCCCTAGAGAGTTCCCCATTATAAAATCTGTTGCAGAGTCCTGTGTCTCACTGATATGTCGACAAGACTCTCTATAATAGCTTTGGGAATTTCACGGCCACATGTCAAAGAGCAATGTCCATTAGATATGACATGACTTTATTACTGCACCTTATAGTTTAAGAGAAGACCAGGATCTTATAGACGCCTATCACATCCACTCTCTGTTCTGACATTGCAATCTCTTCTGGATTATTAAGGGCTCTACTTTTTTTTTTTCTCCTGAACATTCTGCTTTGAAAGCTGTGGATTGTGAAATCAACTAAACTTAAAGTGTATCTGCGCATTGCAGGGAAAAAAGCAAACAGGAATACGTAAATGCCATCCACTCTGCTTTTCTAGCTGCTTATACACTGAATGACCTAATATTTATGGACCCCTGACCATCACACATATACAAGCTTGTTGGTCTTCCCATCCCAAATCCATAGCCACTAATATAAAGTTACTCCCTTTGTGGCTGTAAGGCGCCGTGCAGACCTACGCGATCCGGGATCGCGTGTCCCAGGATCGCGCGGCCCTGCACAATGCAGTCACGGCCCCATTGATTTCAATAGGGTGACATCCGCACGGAAATCGCAGAAAAAAAGGTACATTACCTTTTCTTTGCGACACACGACTCGCGGCTGTTTTAGCGTGTTTAGAAGCACGGGCGCGACTGGAGTGCCATTAGAAAATAATGGCACCCACAGCGCAATCGGTGCACCCCTAGGCGACTCCATTGCTGCGCGGTGAGGTGTCGTCTAGGTGTGCACCGACCCTAACAGCCTGCACTCTTCTGGGAAGGCTTTTTACAAGATTTTGGAGTGTGTCTAAGGGAATTAGTGTTAATTCAGTCCATTCTTTCCATTCACAAAAAGCATTTGTGAGGTCAGGTACTGATGTTGGATGATGAAGACATTGCTCTTTTCAGTTCATCCTAAAGGTACTAAGTAGGGTTGAGAGCTCTGTGCAGATTACCCAAGCTGCCACAACAAACTGGTTAAACCATATGTAAATGGAGCTGCCTTTACACATGGGACACAGTCATGCTGGAACAGAAAACCTAAACCTTTGCCACAAGGTTGGATAAGCACAGTTGTCTATAATCAGGGGCGTTCCGAGGCGTAGTGTCACCTGAAGCGGCCACCTGGTGACACTCCACTGAGACGTCATCACGCATGCGCTTTGTCAGTCATTTCGGTGTCATCCCCTCCAATGGTGCCAATGTGACGCCACTGTCTATAATGTCTTTGTATGCTGTAGAATTAAGAGTTCCCTTCACTGGAATCACTCAAGTCCAATTATCTGAAATCTTGCCCACATACTTTTGGCCACATAGTGTACTTGCCTTTCCATTGCTGCCACACTACTCTGTTTGCCTATGGGAGGTAAAAAGAGAAGCACCGTGAAAGCTCCAGTTTGATCAGAAAACCAAAAGCTGTTGTTTTAATACTGGGTACAAACTGCAGCATTATGTGTATTTTTGCCTATAGTTCTTTAAAGAGACTCCCAATGGCCAACATGAAAGGTTCTCTTAAAAAGCCCTCCCCTCACCCCTTCCCCCCCTCTACAACCTCAATCAGTTACCTTCCCAATGCTCCCTCGCAGCCCTGTTCAGTTCCATTTGTCTTTTGGAGCCCTGTATTGGCGCAACAGCCTTGTTTGTGTTGAAGGTTACACAAGGTTAATGGCCTTTTTCACTCCCCTACGTGACATTGTCGGGATCTATCAATTGGCCTTTCAGGTTCAAGAGATGCATTCTGAGAATAAAGAGAGAAGGTCACATGGTGCCCCATACTTGGAGATGCCAGATATTTCTAAGGGCTTCAACAGATGAACAAGAGGGGCTGGGGCAGTGCTAGGACGAGATGCTTTAGCAACCAAGGCAAAATGGCCAAAGTGTCCCCCACCCACCCACCACCCATGGGTTGTAAACTACCTCAGCAGCATAGTTTGCACGTCCTGCCTTTTTGCACCCTCCTCCTGCTAAAGCACCCAAGGTGGTCACCTTTTCTGCCAACCCCTTGGCCTGGCCTTGGGCGGGGGATTGCAAGAAAAGTGAGAACCAGCAAGGAGGGAGGCCTCTAATTGTTATTATTTTTTTTTCACTTAACTTTATTGCTATCACACAGGAGCTAGCTAACAAGCCCCTGTGTGATAGCCTTTGGAGTTGACAGGTTCTCTTTATTGAACACAGCTTTCAATAGTTTTAACCCTGCCGCTCTGCTCCCCACATCGGCGGCCAGTGAGGAGAGACTCGGCGGCCGGGGGGAGGACGAAACCGGAGGAGAGAGGTAGGTGCGGAGGGGGAGGAGGGGAGGATGGACAGGCTGAACACATTTTACATGTGATGGCGGCGACATGGCCGCGACCACTTGTAAACAAACAAGCGGCTTCCCCACACTACATTTAGTCCTGACTTCCCAAAGCAGGACTAAATATAGAAGGCAACTTACAGCCCGGCGTCGGGGGGTTCCACACCGCTGCTGCCCCCCTGCACCCTGCCGCCCCGAGGCATGGCCTCGGTGGTCTTGTGGGGAATCCGGGCCTGAGCACAATGAAGATCTGTGCCCAAAAAATGATGAAGAGCCAAGGTCCCTTCTTCAGGCTCATTATATCATCTGCCATCCCCATCTGCAGCCACTTCAGCACCCATCCGCATGCGGTATAACCGGTCAGGAGTGCCATGCAGGCCCGGCGCTACTGCAAGGCAAGTGAAAAAAAAAAAACCATAGCGCAAACATCGGGGCATTTTGACAAGTACAAGTACTTGTCAAAATGCCCTGTTTTTACAGGGGGTCGGGGAGGGGAGCGCAAAAATGCACCTTGCCTGTGTAGGCAAGAATGCTAGCACCGGCCCTGGTGCCATGAGACATTGATTGGGCCTGTCAAGGGAACCTGTCACTTGCTGTGAATTAGCAATGTGACTGACGCACTTTAAGTCAATTTTCTAACACCATAAAAATATGAGAAAAAAAAAAAACATGCTTTTCCCAAACCGCACACCGGAAAATAGAAATCAAACACAGAAACGGTTGTCTGTCCTGCCACGGCTGAGCGGAGAGATATATGATGGGACTGTTTGCTCCGCTTGGCACCTATTCAGCTATGCATGTTTAGGGTTTCCAAACGCTTCTAATAGTGTACGCGTGTCTGCTGTCCATCATTTCCCCGCGCCGTAGTAGATGTGCTCTGGAACTTATTATCGTAAGACAAGTGATGTGAGATATCAAAGTGCGTTGGTTGGGGGATGAGATCTTGTCACGCTATTTTGTGTGAACAAGACAAGTGGAACTCGCTCCGTTAATTATTCTATCGAGACCCTTCTCTGCAAAAAGCACGAGGGTAAAAGAGCAGATCTATATGTGAAGCAGAACTCCGCCACAAGACACGGAAAACACACAGAAAAGGCAGGAATTAGGTAGAAGAGAGACCCTGGGCAAAGTCATGGTGTTTCAATGTTACCAAAAAAATAATACTTAAAGATTCATCATAAAGTCGATATTGTTTCTTTTTTTGTTTCTTTAACCATTTGCTGACCGAGGTGTTTACACCCCCTTCCCATCCCGGCCATTTTTCAGTATTCAGCGCTGCGCTGCGCTACTTCAACTGACGTTTATTCCGTCGTGCAACGCTGTACTGAAACAAATGTTATTACAAATTTGGGGGAAAGATAGAGCTTTCTTTAGAGCTGTGTCCTTACAAATCCCCGCTGCTCTCCGCGCCTGTGTTGGCAGAGGCAGCGGGGACACAGACCGCTGCACAGTGGATTCACAAGGGGGGTGCGCGGGGTGCGGCCCGCACCCGGGTGACACCATTGGAGGGGTGACACCAAAATGACTCGCAGTCATTTTGGTGTCACCCCCCTCTGAGAAGTCGGGCGCTCGGTCATGGTCCGAACGCCCGACAGTATCAGGAGAGAGGAGGGGACCCGGCGGCATACCTTATCCCGCCGGGAGACTGTCCCCTTCTCTCTCTGCCGGTGTCTATCACCAAGATGGCCGCCGGCAGGTATCAGGATACTGCCGCACGTGCACGATGACGTCATCGCGCATGCGCGCAGTGACGTCTCGTCGGGGTGACACTGGGTTACCGCTCTGGGTGTCACCCAGCCTTGGGATGCCCCTGCCGCTGCATACTGCCGATGCCCCACGTACCTCCGCTGATGTGCCGACTTCCTCTTCCTCCTCTGATGAGCCACACCCAGCCTGCTATTGGATATTGTAAAATGCAATAGCCAACAGCAAGCTGGCTATTGCACCCGCCCACTGCCTGCTGTCAATCAGCATGGGGGGACCTGATAGAGAACTTTCTGCTTCAGGCCCGTCCTCCGCTGATTGACAGCAGGGAGTGGGCAGATGCAATAGCCAGCCTGCTATTGGCTATTGCAATGTGAAATATCCAATAGCAGGCTGGCTATGGCTCCCAGCATTAAAATACAAAAAAAAAACTTTTACAAAATAAAAAAAATTCAATTAAAAAGACAAAAAAAATTTAAAAAAAAAAGTAAAGAAAAAGATAAATAAATAAATATTAAAAATAGAAAAAAAAATTTTT
>NW_017307430.1:92599-98860 GCF_000935625.1 Nanorana parkeri | reverse complement strand
TTTGCTGTCATTTTAAATTAAAAAAAATTAAAATTATATTATAATCTTCTGAACAACAGTAACAGACAGCAAAAGAACCGTGACCCTTCCCTATGCTATCCAAAACTGAAAAATGTTTTTTTGGCTGGAGTTACACTTAACAAATGTACCTGTTCCGACTTACATACAATTTTTTTTTAAATTTGTGTGTGTGTAAATGTTATTTATTTACTTTAATTTAATTTAATTTTTTTTTTACACTTAACTTTATTGTTATCACATAGGGTGCTAAGAAGTCCCCTATGTAATAACAAATTAGAGTGACAGGTCCCCTTTATGGAGACATCGGGACCCCCCAGAGAAGCTGATGAAGCACAGATGTGCTTCATCAGCTTCTCTTCATCAACCCCCTGGCGAGCGGGCGCGGGCACGAAGGACGTCTAAAGACGCCCACCCGCATCCAGGAGACTCCTGTCTGGCTGCCTTTCAGCGTTCGGCGGACGGTAGTGGCTAAAGGTTATTTTTTTGGGGAAGGGGATTATTTCCAGTAGTTTAAAGGGTATCTATTAGGGATGCACAGATACGGTTTTTTTCTGAATCAAGTACAAGTACTGACATTTTTTTTTCAATACTTGCCGATACCGAATACCGATACCGGAAGTCCCATTGAGAAAGCTGAGCGGTATATAATGACTTGCCGCCTGGCTTCATGATTAGATACAGAGAGGAACAAAAGGAGAGAAGTTATCAAGGTACCATCCAAAAAGTTCCATCCTGAGCATAAGACAATGCAACTTATTTTTAGTTATTGACCATAGATACTAGGGATGCACTGATACCGATACTAGTATCGGTGCAAATACCCGTACTCGCCCAAATGCTCCGGATGATTGTCCTGATACCGAAACTTACGATATCAGTAAGCTGGCTCCATGCTCCCTCATCACCAGGGAGCATGGAGCTGGCTTCCTGGCCAATCAGGAAGCCAGGGGGCGGGTAACCACTCGTCCCTTGGCTTCCTGATTGACTGGGAATCTGTCTCCAAGCTCCCTTGTCACCAGGTGATGAGGAAGCAGGGAGCTGGCTTTCTGGTCAATCAGAAAGCCAAGGGGCGGGTAATGACTCGACGCCTGACTTCTCGATTGGCCAGCTTCCACGCCAATCAGGAAGCCGGGCGGCGAGTCATTACACGCCGGCCCAGCTTCCTGATTGGCTGGAAAGCCGTCTCCATGCTACCTCATCACCAAGTGACGAGGGAGCATAGAGGCGGCTTCCCAGCTATTCAGGAAGCCGAGTGATTGCCTGCCCCCCGGCTCCTTAATTGGCGGGAAAGCCAGCTCCATGCTCCCTGGTAAAGAGGGAGCATGAAGCCGGCTTCCTAAAACCAGAAGTTCCGCTATCAGAATAAGCATCGGGAGCATTCGGGCGAGTACGAGTACTCGCCCAAATACTCGGTGTCGGCACCAAAATATTCTAAAAATAATTTCTTTTCACCTAAATTAAGAAATTTAGGTGCAAAAATGAGTGAGTTTTCCCAGCAATGTTCTTCTGCCCGGAGCGCTCTTCCAAAGTCATGTTTAACCGAAGACAATAACTTTCACCGAACAACAAAAATGTTTAAGAAATCAAATGCGTCAAGTGGTGTCACAGCTTGGCAACTTTGTTTACAACGTAGCCGTCACTTCGGTGAAAACTATTTTTTTCGCAAGCTGTTTTTTGACATCCATTCAAATCCTGTATTGTACGCCGCCGAGGTTTATCCTAATTGATGCTTGCTTTGATGTCTCACGTCGGGTGAAGGACATTTGCCTGTGTCAGGCTGGTGACACGCTGGCGCTGAGGATAATTAGGCGCATAAGGAAGTCTTGATAATCCGAGGGGCCCCTATTTAGAGGCAAGGGCACTTAAGTACAGCTTAGAAATATATTCTGCACCCTGTCGCGTTGGAATGGCGAATTCTTGCGGTCTCTGCGAGGAGTGAATTTGTCTACTCCGCAGTGTTGGCCAACTGCCGCTCAGATGACACTCATCAAACCTTCGTAAAATCCAAGGTGATAGGAATGCAATCATCGTCTTGCCTCTGCTGCTTGCGAAATGACTAGACGCGGCCCAGTCCCTGCATGCAGCGCTCTGAGATTCCCTTCACTGGAAATATCATACAAACCCTGGAAACATTTCCATGGCATGCCAAATGTGTAGTTTGATGTGCAGTAAATGTAACTTTTATCTGAAGAACAGAAATGTGTCCTTTATATAACCTGCAATTGGAGAGCATACCGGCGATGTCAATCGTCAAGTTGAACTCTAGGTGGATATAAAAAGACATAAGTTAATGCAGCTCTGTAATCATTAATTCGTCATTGTACGTTTAGGTTCCTGAATCTGACTTGATATCAGTTTCTTGCAGTCCCTGTAAAGCAAAGCACAGACTGGGAGAGAGAGAATCAGCGCAAGGAGCTATTCAGTTCATGTGCTGACATGATACATGCTGATAGGAGGGGAAAGCAGAGAGAGGTGAGCTCATCACTGTGCTGCTTCTCCATTACTGTCACAGGCTGGGGGCGGGTCCATGGCAGCCTATGCTCAAAGGAAGCGGGTTGAATGGTGCTGGCCATCGTTTAACTCAGAAGACTGAGGACATTTAATGGTAGAAAATAATTATTTTAGACTGCAAAGTGGATCGGTCCTTCTTCAACCCAGAAGACTGAGGACATCAAGTGGTGGAAACAAATTCTCTCTTTTGGCCTGTAAAGTAGAAGGGTTCTTCTTCAACCCAGAAGACTGAGGACATCACATGATGGAGAAGAATTCTCTCTTTCGAACTGCTAAGAGGAAGAGTCCTTCTTCAACCCAGAAGACTGAGGACATTAAGTGGTGGAAATGAATGCTCTCCTTCGGGCTGCAAAGTGGAAGGGTCCTTCTTCAACCCAGAAGACTGAGGACATCACATGGTGGAAAAGTATTTTCTCTTCTGATCTGCAAAGTGGAAGGGTCTTTCTTCAACCCAGAAGACTGAGGACATCACATGGTGGAAAATAATTCTCTCCTTCGGACTGCTAAGAGGAAGGGACCTCCTTCAACCAAGAAGACTGAGGACATTAAGTGGTGGAAATGAATGCTCTCTTTCGGACTGCTAAGAGGAAGGGTCCTTCTTCAACCCAGAAGACTGAGGACATCACATGGTGGGAAATAATTATCTCCTTCGGACTGTAAAGTGGAAAGGTTCTTCTTCAACCCGGAAGACTGAAGACATCACATGGTGGAAAAGTATTTTCTCTTCCGTTCTGCAAAGTGGAAGGGTCCTTCTTCAACCCAGAAGACTGAGGACATCACATGGTGGAAAATAATTCTCTCTTTGTGACTGCAAAATGAAAGGGTTCTCCTTCATGTGCCCACGTTGCTGTCTGGTTATATGGACACTTCCTATTGGGTCTATCGGCAGGGTCCAGAAAACCTTGGCAATGGTGTGATGACAGCCCTGCAACAAGAGGAGGGGCAGCAACAAGACCGGACAGTGTTGGCCCCAGACTGTAGTGGCAGATTACCGGTCTTGTGTACTCCCAGAAAAGGGGGATGCAGGCATCCCACACACCCAGAAGTGTGTCGGATTGAAAGTTTCTGCCAGACGCTGGAGCCCTTACATAGATCAAAGGGGGGACTCACAGCCTGGCAGAGAGGTAAGTATTGAAAGTCTTCTTTTGCTATTTTTGGGGGGGATTTTTTTTAAGTGACTCAGTCATTTTAAGCTATAGATGACTAGAGGAGATGCAATCACAGATTTCTCCAGCAGATGGCGCCAGGAGAGATCAATTAACATTGCAGATCATAGTCCTTTAACAGAAAGGTCAGCAGCAAGCCGCCAATTAATTCCATTTTAACTGGAAATCTACTTTAAGTGAGTGTACAGCCTGATAAATGTAAGACATGAAAATAGCTATTTGTGCACTATAAAATGCTACCATATATCAGTATTTGTGCAGACAACTCTGAGTGACAATAATGTTATTTTTAGAACACATATTAAATTAAACAGAACGGAAAGTGGTAAAGATTTAAAAAAAGAGATAAAAAAGAGAAAGATGACACTATTAATGTACGGTCCTCGTAATGTACAGAGTGTCTCATAATTTATGGTGTAACAAGCGCCGCCAGATATACATTTACTGTAAACGCGTATCTTTCTTGCAGGAATAACGATAGATCAAAGCAGAAGCAAAGGCTAAGCTTGTTAGGTTCTGACCACACTAAATAATTAAAGTCCTGCGCTGAGACAAATGGATCGCCGCACAACGCACGGGCATCCTACTTACATTTACCAAGAAGGTCTGGCAAAGAACGAGCTGAAATCGCATTGCGCCATTTGTGCCATTAATTCATCTGAGGAATCAGCTGCCATTTGTTACAATCTAGTCAATTACTTATTATAGAGTGAGATCAAGATATATAGATATATATACACTAAGGGGGGCTACTCACAAAGCTGTCAAAGGCGGCAGAGTGAATAACCGAGCCAAAGTGAAGTGAGCCGAGCAACATTCAGCTATTCACTACGGCCTCAGTACAGCTGATTTCAGCCGTTCATCGCCTGAAATCAGCCGTACATCGCCTGAAATCAGCCGTACATTGCCTGAAATCAGCCGTACTGAGGACATCAAGTGGTGGAAACAAATTCTCTCTTTTGGCCTGTAAAGTACATCGCCTGAAATCAGCCGTACATCGCCTGAAATCAGCCGTACATCGGCTGCCTTCGGCTGCACTTTGGTCATCTGAACATGCTCTGCATGTTCAGCTGAGGCCCCATTCACATGTAGCGACATACCTTTGCAGCAGCCAGGATAGCGCGACTTTCGGGGCGACGTTCCAGCGACGATCCAGCGACGGTAGCGCGACATGGAGCTAAGACAGCTCCATTGAATAGCATTGGTTGGCGACTTCTCGCGATATCGCGGCTAGATATACATTTACTGTAAACGCGTATCTTTCTTGCAGGAATAACGATAGATCAAAGCAGAAGCAAAGGCTAAGCTTGTTAGGTTCTGACCACACTAAATAATTAAAGTCCTGCGCTGAGACAAATGGATCGCCGCACAACGCACGGGCATCCTACTTACATTTACCAAGAAGGTCTGGCAAAGAACGAGCTGAAATCGCATTGCGCCATTTGTGCCATTAATTCATCTGAGGAATCAGCTGCCATTTGTTACAATCTAGTCAATTACTTATTATAGAGTGAGATCAAGATATATAGATATATATACACTAAGGGGGGCTACTCACAAAGCTGTCAAAGGCGGCAGAGTGAATAACCGAGCCAAAGTGAAGTGAGCCGAGCAACATTCAGCTATTCACTACGGCCTCAGTACAGCTGATTTCAGCCGTTCATCGCCTGAAATCAGCCGTACATCGCCTGAAATCAGCCGTACATCGCCTGAAATCAGCCGTACATCGCCTGAAATCAGCCGTACATTGCCTGAAATCAGCCGTACTGAGGACATCAAGTGGTGGAAACAAATTCTCTCTTTTGGCCTGTAAAGTACATCGCCTGAAATCAGCCGTACATCGCCTGAAATCAGCCGTACATCGGCTGCCTTCGGCTGCACTTTGGTCATCTGAACATGCTCTGCATGTTCAGCTGAGGCCCCATTCACATGTAGCGACATACCTTTGCAGCAGCCAGGATAGCGCGACTTTCGGGGCGACGTTCCAGCGACGATCCAGCGACGGTAGCGCGACATGGAGCTAAGACAGCTCCATTGAATAGCATTGGTTGGCGACTTCTCGCGATATCGCGGCGGAAATCGCGCGTTAAGTCGCTACATGTGAACGGGGCTTTAGTCGAAGTGCAGAAGGACTTCGACATCGGCTGAGCCGATGCTCCGGCACTAAAAATGCAAATTTTTTAAAATCGTTTTTTGTTTTTTTTTAACCAGTTGACATCCGCGGTGTTAAACCCCCTTCCCATCCAGGCCATTTTTCAGTATTCAGCGCTGCGGTACTTTAACTGACATTTATTCCGTCATGCAGCGCTGTACTGAAATGAATTTTATACCCTTTTTTGGGGACAGATAGAGCTTTCTTTTGGTGGTATTTATTCACCACTGGGGGTTTTATTTTTTTAATATATTAAGGAAAAATTACCGAAATTTAAAAAAAAAAAACAGTTTCCCCTATATTAAATGATAAAACATTTATTATTACCCAATTTTTTGGTAAAATATAAAAGATGGGGTCACGTCGGGTAAAAAGACACTAAACATGTCAAGCCTTAAAATTGCGTGCGCG
>NW_017307430.1:85806-92085 GCF_000935625.1 Nanorana parkeri | reverse complement strand
GACCTGCTAGAGTGTTCTAGCAGGTCCCGGCCAATGAATAATGAATAACAAATGGGCGGAGCCGGCCGCGATGTCACGGCCCGGCTCCACCCAGTTGTTATTGTTTAATGACAGTTCAGCGACCCCAGGTCATTTGGGGACACTGATCTGGCATTACAACTGGGCGGAGACAGCCGGGAGGTCATGGCTGGCTCTGCCCAGCTGTCATTTGCTGGGCGAAAGGCCGGCCTTCGGCAGGCTGTTCAACCCGTTTCAGCTGTCACACAGTCGAGCCGAAGCATATGCTTTCAGCTCGGCTGAGCAGCTCGGCTGCCTTCGGCAGCTGTACAGGCTATAGTGAATAGCCCGTAGAGCAGCCCTTTGGTTCAACTGACTGAAGGGCTCCGGTGGCTGAAGGATCAGCCGAAGCTACAGCTGGATCCTTCGGCTCCTACGTGAATAACCCCCTAAATATCTCTATGGGCTTGCACCACCCAATGGAGCATGAGATTATCATGTCATCTTCATTGAATAAAGCACCACACCGTTCTGACGAAGTCCGGATATAACGCGTTTATTCATATACATGGTCGGACAAAGCATTAAAAAAACACTGACGCGTTTCAGGTTTAAGCCTTGCTCCTTCATCAGGGCTTGTAGTTGTAGGCACCAGTGACTGATGAGCATACCATTATGTAACTGCCGCCCGGTCCTGGAGCACTGAGAGCCTAGCCTTCCTGGTGGCGTGCCCTCTAAAAGGCAGGTTGGGCTCACAGGATATGGACAGAATGACATGACTACTGCTCTTCCCGAAGAGGACCAAAGAGGGCGGAATCAAAAATGTAAATAATATAGTTGAAATTCTACTTTAATCTTCCATGCCGGGCTGGTTTGCCACAAGGCCGACCGAGGGCCCGGCCTCTGGGCTGCAGGGAGCAGCATGGATGTGGAGATGCTATCTCCCGACTCCTGGGACATGAAGTTCCGGGCACTGGGTGGGTATTTGTTTTCTACATATAGCCCTGCCTTGGACAAGCAGGGCTAAATATACAGCTGGGAAGCCGCTCGTTCACTTACAAGTGATCTCAGCGATGTCGCCGGGATCGCTTGTATGCAGCCTGCTCGGACGTCCGTCAATCCGTTCAATAAAGGGAACCTGTCACCTCCAAATGCTAAGAGGCTTGCTAGCTCCTGCGTGATAGCAATAAAGTTAAGTGAAAAAATAATAATTAAAAAATGGGTAGGGGGGCGCATTGAGGAACCTGGCCTTGGGGCAGCAGAGAGAGTAAATCCGTCCCTGCTTCCATGTTTAGCGTCTCGTTGTCTTTTTCAGGTCACCCCCCTTCCTGCTTTACAGTGTCATATTCCACCTAACAAATCGCCCTTAAATGCAGAAAGACTTTATAATGATCTCCGTGCACGTTCCCCCGGGAGCGTGACAGATGCGATTAGAGGCAACGGCGACGCTGGTCACTCTACGCTGCGCCATGGAAACAGCATCCGCGTTACAGCGGCGAGGTTTGAGCGACACGCAGCGAAAATACCGCCGTAGCACATTCCGCAGAGACTCCGCGGCTGAACAATCACTTATGCATACAGTCAATCATTCCCTGGCATTGATATGCAATGTCTGCCGGAGAACCAGTCTATTTATCGCCAGTAATAATAAAGAAAATGGTTTCTCTGGGTTGGAAATTTGAATTGCTAAACTCGACTCATTGGATGAAGGGGGGAAAGAACCGACTTCGGTACAGACACGAAGGAAATGCAATACAAACTCAGAGAGAATTTCTCCTCGGCATAATACGGCGTGGATAAATGGAAAGAATAATTGACTCCGCAGACGCTGTAATGGATAACCGCCGGTTTTCACCATTTCACTCCATTTAAAAGGACACATACGACATTGAAAGGGGATGTAAACCCGATCGCCAACGTTTCCTATAGGCTTTAGCTTGGTGATGCCGTTTCAAGGGTCATGCTCAATAGTTTTAAATCTGCAGCTTTTGTTAAAATAATCCCTGGTGATCTTCCATTGAAGTCCTTGTTCAGGCACTTACTTTTAGGCCCGGTTCAAACCTGGGCGTTTTGTAGCGCGTTCCTACGCTCTGCAAAACGCTCAAACACCGAAATCCCATTATTTCCTATGGGTATGGTTCACACCTGGGCGTATTACAGGCCGTATGAACGCGCTACAAAACGTCCCACGCCCAAAGAAGTACAGGAGCTTCTTTGAGGAGTTTTTGTCGCGTGTTTCCATTGGGATACAGCCAATCGCGATAAAAATGCCCGTCACGAAACGCGCAACAAACGCGCATATTCGATACGCCTAGGTGGGAACCCAGCCTTAGAGAATGACAAAGCTGTCTCTCAATCCTTCTCCGGCATTGTCACCTTGTTACATGGGCTTCCAATGGAGACTACAAGTGGCTGATTCAACCCACATTACACAGGCATAGTCCACTGTTGTCACCATCAGGAAAACCAACCTTAGAAATGCAAGGCAGCCATTGTTGGAGTGTATGTAGAAAGGAAGTAGCTACAAAGAAGCCACAGGAGGTCAGGAGCTGTAACAAAGAATGAAAAAAGGTGAATATGTATATACTTTGTATATTTTTTTTAATGCAACACGTATAAGTACCTACACAGTAGCCAGTGGCATAACAATCGCCATAGCGACCCAGGCGGCCGATATGGGGCCCGGGGCACAGGGGGGCCCGGCCAGGACATCCCTGATGCCGTGCGGGCCGCCTGGGTTGCTATTGCATCTCATGCTGCTGGCAGTGAAGAGGAATGTGCCGCTGTTCAGATCACTAACAGTGATCTGTGAAGCGGTGCGTTCCTCTCCACAGCCGCTGCTGAGTCAGTGAGAGCCAGCTGCAGCAATGGAGGAGGCTGGAGACGGAGGAGGAGGCGGGCCCGGTGACGGAGGAGGAGGCTGGACCCGGCAGCAGAGGAGGAGGCGGGCCCAGCGACGGAGGAGGAGGCGGGCCCGGTGACGGAGGAGGAGGCGGGCCCCGGCAGCAGATTCATGAGAACTACCAGGGTTGCAGCGGTTGCAGCTGGGACCGGGCTCTGGCGCTCCACCACTGTCCTGAAATCATTAGTCTGTATTGTTTTAGAAAAACTGTCACATGACAATAAACAAAAATGTATCAGTACTCGTACTTGTAAGTACTCGGCAAGTACCAGTACTCGTACTCGCAAAACTGGTATCTGTGCATCCCTTTATTTATATTTATAAAAACTAAATCATACATTAAAACAGAGATGTACAAATCCCAGGAGCTCCGTGTGCTCCTTACACATGACAGCCGCCTCCTAATTTTTGAATTTCTCTCTAGTCTAGTCTTGGAGCTCAAAAGTATCGGTACATGTACTCGTACTTGTACCGAGTACTGTACTTGGTATCTGTGCAACCCTAGAATCTATGGGTCACCCTCAGATGGACTGTGTGGGATCTCAAGTGGGCTCTTCAAGGGGTGTAACTAGAATTCACTGGGCCCCATACAAAATGTTGCTATGGGGCCCTGTGATTTCTAGTTACGCCCCTGACAGTAGCCCTGTCCAATTAGTATAGAAGGGGACAGCACGTTAGGCAATCATGCACTTCTACATATGCACAGCATAGGCAGCACACTTACAGGAAGAGAAAGCAGAGTGATGACATGTTATCAATGTTTTCCTTCTTCATTGTCCGATCAGCAGGTTGGAGGGGGGGGGGGTCTGTGTCTCAATCTAGCCCTCTTGATGTCCCAGACCTGGTACGCCAATCAGCAGGTATGGATGGATCTTACAGCTGGTTAAGCCAACAACATACAAATGCCATAATGGGTTAAACAGTCCCCATATTTTGAGATAACATTTAACTGCACCGGGAGCAGGCAGTGAACACCGGCATACAAAAATGAGGGTTGTAATTTAATGACAAGTGAATAAGTGCAGTGGGTGCCCATAGGGATCAATGGTCAGCCATTAATAAATTCAATGGTTGCCATTTAAAAAAAGGCAAATGCTCAAAAGAGATCATGTTTAGCGAATAACCTTAAAAAGCTCTTCTGAAAATACACCCCTTCTTCGGGTTCACTTTAAGGGATATGTAGAAGCTCAGGGCACAAAAATTCAATGTAAATATATTCCTCAAAAGCCGCAAAAGTTATAAATCCACTTTGTGTGTACCGAATGCTACTGAGAACCCAAATATTACCTTGTAAATGTAGCTGCACATCATCGCTGTGCTGTACATAGCCTGTGCACAGAGCAGAGCTGTGGGAGGGACCTAGGAAACTCCACCCAGTACAGGACACTACAGGAGGGGCGGAGACAAGACCAGTCATCCTGCACATGGAGAGAGAGAAGCAGTGACCGGTCTCTATTACAGGAAGCTCCTCACTCTGGATTACTGCACAGATCTGGAAGAAATACACAAAGCTCACTGAGATTCCAGAAGAATACACATGACTCTTATATGAGGACAATACACCGAGTGGCCAGATTATTATATACACTGAGTGGCCGGTCTGAAGTTGCTAGAGGGCCAGACCATTATAAATAGGGAAGCAGGTTGGTTACCACGACAGTAGAAGTGATTTGTTTCTGAAGATACGGGGAAACAACGCGATGTAACAGCCTTTGAACGTGGGATGATTGTTGGCGCTCGGAGCCATGGAGCGAGTATCAGCAAAACAGCAGAATTCCTTAAATGTTCAAGAGCGGCTCATTGTTAAAGTGTTTAAAGACCGGACTGTCAGCCGAAAATCTGGGTCTGAACGTGCGAATTGTGGCCGTCAGCGACTAGTCAATGTTAGGGCAGAACGGGGGAGGGGCAAGACTGGTACAAGACAACAGAAGGGCGACAGTGCCGTGTCAGATTCCTCGCATCACCTTTTATCATCTCGTGGAGTCACGAGGCGGCCCAACGAAGTACTGATGGGGGGGTCATAATAATTTGGCCATTCCGTGTACATGCCTATCCCGGGGTTCAGCTTTAAGTGTTAGGGTTGGGGAGTGACAGCTTAGGCCACATTCACATTGAGCGATTCGCAAATCGTGCGTTTGTCGCGCGATTTGCATTTTGCGCGATATCGCACGTTTGTCGTGTGATATCGCGCAAATGCTTGCATTGAGCAAGCTAGAATCGCGGCAAAATCCGCTCCAAAAAGGGTCCTGCTGTAGCGACGCACGACCCGCGACAGCTACAGACAGAGCCCCATTGAGATGCATTGGAGAGCGATATCGCGCGATAAATAGCCGTGATATCGCTGGAATTACCGCGCGATAAATCGCTCAGTGTGAACGTGGCCTAAGGGTTGTGATCAGGGGCGTAACTAGAAATCACAGGGCCACATAACAAAATTATGTTCCATCCCCACCTCCTCTTCTATCAGCGGGCCCCGCCTCCCCTTACATCACTGGCCCCACCTGCTCTTAGGTCGCTGGCCAGTGATGTAAGAGGAGGTGGGGTTGCTCTTAGGGGGACCCCGCCTCCTCCTTCACTGCGAACGCCGACCTCTTCTGCCGTAGCTCCTGGCTGTCACTGACACAGCACCACAACGGCTGTGAGGGGAAACGCGGCTGCTGAGCTGTGTCAGTGACAGCCAGCGCCCTTACATGCCATAGCGACCCAGCGGCCCACACGGCATCAGAGGGATGCCCCGACCGGGCCCCCCTGTGCCTGGGCCCCATAGCGGCCGCCCGGGTCGCTATGGCGATTGTTACGCCACTGGTTGTGGTGTTACAGGTCGGAGGGCGGTTAAGTGTTGATGGATCATTTTAGGGGTGTAAGTTAGGTGTTGTGTGTTTAGATAGGGGGGGGATTTAATGTTAGAGGGTCACCGTAGTGTATGAGTAGGCTATGGGCAGGGTAGCTTCGGAATGTTCACATTGCTGGGAGCCCATGCTGAAAATTTCCAGACTTTCGGTGCAGAGAGAACAAATATATCGTTATTTAACTATTGCGGGTGTTTATTCTTCGGGAATCAATATTTTTTTTCTCATAAATCAATACAGCTTCTCGCGAAACATGATTCTGTCTCTTGGATAGAGAATCTCAAATGGGTCAAAAAATATACATTGAGAAAGAACTGGACATGCAGTGAATAAATCTGGTCTGTGCGAGAGAAACCGTTACTGAATATTTCATTTATTATTCAACAAATTGGACAAATGCTGAAGACCGGCGGAACATACAGCCTTATCTACATCCACATATACAGTAATACGCTATGTGGCGAAACTTTGGCCATCGCACTAGAAGAATTTTGTTGGACGCCACGTTCCAAAACCACATTCATTAATATA
>NW_017307430.1:84930-85794 GCF_000935625.1 Nanorana parkeri | reverse complement strand
ACACACAGAGTCCTCAGAGACACACAGAGTCCTCAGAGACACACAGAGTCCTCAGAGACACGCCGAGTCCTCAGAGACACGCCGAGTCCTCAGAGACACGCAGAGTCCTCAGAGACACGCAGAGTCCTCAGAGACACGCAGAGTCCTCAGAGACACGCCGAGTCCTCAATCTCTTTTTCTGTGTCCCCTGTTATCAATGAACAGGAATCCTCTATACTCAGTGTCGCTGGCCATTTATAACATGAGGACATTGTTTGTTTACTATAACTACAATTTTCTCACTCCAGTCATCCCCAGTGTCAAATTCCAAGATGGCGCTGGCCGCGGCCTAGTAGTGCAGGCAGAGGGGGGCGGGGCAGTGGCACCGATTATACATCTTATAGCCCTGCATGGGCGGAGGGGATCGCGCTCCTTACTCTATAGATCTTTTGTCAGGTAAAGCTAATCTCGGCCTTGTCTTTAGCATCAGTCGCCCTTCAGTAGTTTATTCTTCTTCATGGTGAAACATCAATAAGGAGAAGCCATGTATACATGTTAAGCAGGGTTGTGAAAGAGTCTCGTTAGGTGTAAGCGGGCAGCGCGTCGAATCATAACATTGTAAGTAATTACATGGCGACGTTGAGGCATGAACGGCGAGGTCGTGTTTAATGATGTATGTTATTGTGTGTTAATCATGTCATGTAGCTGTTCATGAAACATACTGTTTATGGTTTTATTTAGCACCTGCCTTGTTCACAATGTTGTGGTCCTTTTATGGAGTGCTTGCATGCAATTACGGATACTATTATTATATTATTATTTTATTTTATCATATTATATATATTTTCTTATTTGTATTACTGGTTTTAGTATTATTACTTTATT
>NW_017307430.1:80229-84909 GCF_000935625.1 Nanorana parkeri | reverse complement strand
ACTACTTTGTGTTTTATTATTTGTATTATTGCTTGTAGTATTATTTTATTATGTTATATTATTATATTGTTTTTATTATTTGCATCTTATTATTATTAATGTATTGTATTTATTATTTGTTTGTCTGTATTATTATTAATACTTTTTTCATTATTTTTATTACTGGTTTTAGTATTATTATTTTATTATATTGTTTTTATTATCTGTATTATTATTATATTGCTGTTATTATTTGCATTACTGTATTATTGTATTTATTACTTTATTTGTTTTTGTTTTCTATACACTATTATTCCCGGAATTTATAACACCAATCAGTGCAGTTATGTTTTTGTGGAAAGGAGCCGATTTATAAAGGCTTCACTGTTCCCACGGCATTGCTGCCACTAGATGGAGCCAAGGAGCCTAGGAATTTCCTTGGCTCCATCTGGTGACAGTAATGCCGTGCCAGCAGCGTTCGCTCCGCGTATATTTCAGCCCTTTACACATCGGCACCGAAGTTCATGTATAGCTAACACATAGGGGGGTTGTTCACAAAGCTGTCGAAGGCAGCCGAGTGAATAGCCCAACCCGAAGTGAACAGAACCGTACAGCGGCTAAAATCAGCCGCACATCGGCTCTGTACGGCTGCCTTCGGTCATACTAGGCATGATCGGCTGAGACGAAGTGCAGAAGGACTTCAACTCAGCCGATCCAACATCTGGATCGGCTGAACCAAAGCTCTGGCAGCTCACTCGCTGCCGGTAACCCCTATTCACAATGCCGATCGGCATTCGGCTTGGCTGCTCGGTACCTCCGATGTACCACGCAGAATAGAAAACAAGTGAAATGACAAAAGAAAAAAAAGTTGAAAAATAGGGGGGAAAAAAAACGCTGCACGCCGACCCGACTGCATGTGACGAACTCCCGCCGCATAATAAAGCATCTGACAGATGCCGGAAAAAGAAAAACAATTGGGCGGGGCTAGTGGTGAAAGCTAGTTCCGCCCAACTGTTTCCTATTGGCCGGTCCCCGCCTAGTTGTTATTGTTTAACGACAGTTCAGCATCCTCAAGTCATTCGGGGACGCTGATCTGTCATTACAACTGGGCGGAGCCAGCCGTGACATCGGCCGGGCCGTTCTTCCCGCTTCGGCTGTCACTTTGGCTCAGTCGAGCCGAAGAATATGCCTTCGGCTCGGCTCGGCTGATCTGCTCGGCCGCTTTCGGCTGCTGTACGGGTTATTGTGAATATTATGAATAGACCTTACAGCCGCCCTTCGGTTCAACTGAACCGAAGGTCTCCGGCCGCCGAATCGAGCCGAAGGATCAACCGAAGCTACGGCTGGATCCTTTGGCTCTTTAGAGAATAACCACCTTAGATATAGATGGAGAGGGTTGTCCCTGTTATCTTATTTTTTGTCGCCTGTGTCCCATCGGGAACTTTAATCTTCACTTACTTCCTTTGGGGATGCAACAGGAAGTGACAGGAAATCTCTACAAATCTCTCCTCTCAGGCAGTTGTCACTGGAACAGGTGTCCCCCTTTTAAAAGTTCTCCTCACCTCTCGTTCTGGTGACAACGCTAAGATATTGAATTTCTCAACATTTTCTTTCCCCGTGACAATGGTCACCAGAAAAAAATAAAAAGGGTGAATCTCCCCAGTGAGGACGGGAATTAAAAACTCAGGGGGGACGTCTTACCCTTCCCAACTCTATCCACCCCAAAAAAAGTTTGGGCTATTCATGCACTTTTATTATATTGTCAATGCAACTGAAATAAATACCTGATGTTGTCTTTATGCTTCCTGTAATCCCCTGGACTGCAGCCTGATGGAGAATGGGGGAGGAGTATAAGCCAACCAATGGTCTCTTGTTTGACATAGTGCTGTCAGTCTAACACAGGAATGACACTTGAAGGAGTTGAAAGTTCAGAGATGAACCTATTACTGTGCAGCTACTTGGTGGTGTGTGGATTGGTACCAGCCAACCTCTTAATGTTTAATATTAGTTCCTTTTCAAAGAAATTCGGATCCGAAATTCGTTAACGGAATTTCGTATTTCGGATATAATTCGGAAACTGCAATTCGGATTTCGGATGCTTCAGAATTTCCGAATTTCAGTAAAATTCGTACGAATTTCGATTCGGAACGAAACGAATCGCACATGTCTAATAATAATAATAATCCTCTACTGTATCCCAAATGAAAAAGAAAAGTTTTGACTTTAGATATGCCCTAAAGAAAAAGCTAAACTAACAATTAAGAATATATACTCTCTGAAACGTCTCCGCACTTTCCCTCTCATGTCGGTGGGTGTTCTCTCTTTTGCCCGTAAGGTGCCATGTAATTGCCGGATCCCAGTTTCCAGCCGGACTGTAAGACATCAGATAACAGATTACAACTGGGTAACAGCCATTAACCGCCGTAAACAATTGCTGCCAAGGAATTAAATACACTCTATGCCTAAAAGCATTCAACTATAATATGATTAAATCGTCCTCGATGGCCATTTTTTTTCCTATTCCAGAGGTAATTACGGTGCTTTTTGTGTTTCCTGGATGGGGGCAAGTTATCCGTCTCCCGCCGTCGCTAATTAATCCCAAACATTTAAATCTGAAGACAATTACATCCGCAGATCAATGGCGGATCGGGCCAGTCCCCATAGATCACCGCGCGTCCCTCTTCTGCCACCACATGCCGGTCACGGAGCACTCGGAGAACCACAGGACGTGGTGGAATAAAACTCCCTTTACCACAACTATCTCCTCCGTCCTGTTCATGGCCTGGAGGGATCCCTGAGCGACGAAAATAATCTTACAACTACACCCCCCCCCTCCCCCAAGTCTTAGAGAATCGTCGGCAAGAACACATTTTATTTATATTGTAACGTTTTGATGTATTTATTTTTTTTCCAGAAGTTTTTATGGGTTTTCAGTAAGAAGAGATATAGAATGTGCACTTACCTTTGAAATATTGATACAATTTGTAACTATTTCCTTACTACAGGTAACAGTATTGTAACATTTCAGAGGTACTGCATGGTGGTTGTAGGACAATGAATAGCAAATAACTTGTTAAAGGAGAACTATGGGGTCAGTGTTTTTCCGCATAGTTCTCCTTAGGGTAACGGGAGGACACAAACTAGCGTCCTCCCGTCACCCAAAGCTCAGTATATCGCGAGCTACAGCTCCCGGTATACTGAGACCGCCGCAGCCGGGACAGATCCCCACATTACTGTCGAGATCCACCCAGCTGCGTGATTGACAGCTGGCTCTGCCTATCTAGAGGCAGAGCCAGCTGTACCCGCCCCTCCCCCGTCCGTTCCGCCAGTCAGCGCTGGAGGATCGGAGTGGGCAATCCCTGCAGGGAGCCGTGAGTGACAGTCACGGCTCTCTGCAAGGACAGGATCGAGAAGTGAGCGAGCGACGGTATGTGTTCTCTAACTTCCCAATCTATTGAGCCGACCTGTGACAGTTTCATTGTCACAGGTCGGCTCGAACTATGAGGATGAGTGATTTTCACTCTCCTCATAGTTCTCCTTTAAGGGCCTGTGATGGGATGTTCATTTGTGTTGATGGGATTTTGTTAGCATCAGATGGGGTTTGCTTTCCCAAACAAGTCTATTGTAACGCAAAACCCACTTGAAGCAGGTCACATGCAGGTCAGATGGCGGTCACATGCAGGTCAGATGGCGGTCACATGCAGGTCAGATGGCGGTCACATGCAGGTCAGATGGAGGTCACCTGCAGGTCAGATGGAGGTCACCTGCAGGTCGAATCCTACTGTCTGTCAAACCGAGAGAAAGGCCCTAAATTCCATTTGTCAAGGCGAATCCTACTGTCCACGAAACCTGAATTACCTCCGGAGCGTCTACAACTGATGTCATTGACACTGCTGGGAAGGGGGCTGCCCGTGCACCTCTCGTCCCACACCTCTGGAAGTAGTGACAGGGGATGTAAGGACAGAGCGGAGCACAGGTGCCGGTACTGGTGTCTGGCCGGTTTTTGAGGAGGTGCTTGAGTGCGTTGGACCAGCTGGTGAGCCGGCAGGACCGGGATGACACCGGGACCTCTTGAAACCAGAGCAGGCAACGGGTGTGAAGCCAAGGAAGCACTGGCAGGATGTCGTTGCCCAGGGTGCTGATGGAGCGATCCACCAAGTGGCAGACCGGGAGGGAAGTCAGGTTCAAGCCGATGTCATACACAGGGAGCCGAATCTTGAGGTGCCGAATCACAGATCAGGAGCAGGGTCAGGAAACGTAAGCCAGGAGATCAGAGAGCAGAGGTACCGAATCAGGAGGAGGAGGCGGAGTCAAATGGTCACAAGCCGGGTTCATACACAGGAAGTCAGGATAATGTACAGGACACACAGGGACAAGCTGAAGACCACTCAGCAACCTGGTCATGGCTTCATGTCTGTTTATATAGGATAAGGTGCACACTAATGAGCGTGCACCTGTACGCTAACGAGCACGCTTCCGCATGCTCACGCACGTGCGCTGTTGCGCATAAACGTTCCCATACGCGTGTGTTCACGTGCTAAAACACGTCTTCCAGGAGCTTTAAGCAATGGATTGGATACTTGTGTAAAAGAGAAATCAAAAAAGAAACAAAAGTAAGATAAAAATTTTAAAAAGTAAAAAGAAACAATAAAAAACTATTAAAACTAACCCTGCTGCCCTGCCATCTGGTTGCCATTCTCC
>NW_017307430.1:72916-79445 GCF_000935625.1 Nanorana parkeri | reverse complement strand
AAGTCTTAGAGAATCGTCGGCAAGAACACATTTTATTTATATTGTAACGTTTTGATGTATTTATTTTTTTTCCAGAAGTTTTTATGGGTTTTCAGTAAGAAGAGATATAGAATGTGCACTTACCTTTGAAATATTGATACAATTTGTAACTATTTCCTTACTACAGGTAATAGTATTGTAACATTTCAGAGGTACTGCATGGTGGTTGTAGGACAATGAATAGCAAATAACTTGTTAAAGGAGAACTATGGGGTCAGTGTTTTTCCGCATAGTTCTCCTTAGGGTAACGGGAGGACACAAACTAGCGTCCTCCCGTCACCCAAAGCTCAGTATATCGCGAGCTACAGCTCCCGGTATACTGAGACCGCCGCAGCCGGGACAGATCCCCACATTACTGTCGAGATCCACCCAGCTGCGTGATTGACAGCTGGCTCTGCCTATCTAGAGGCAGAGCCAGCTGTACCCGCCCCTCCCCCGTCCGTTCCGCCAGTCAGCGCTGGAGGATCGGAGTGGGCAAGCCCTGCAGGGAGCCGTGAGTGACAGTCACGGCTCTCTGCAAGGACAGGATCGAGAAGTGAGCGAGCGACGGTATGTGTTCTCTAACTTCCCAATCTATTGAGCCGACCTGTGACAGTTTCATTGTCACAGGTCGGCTCGAACTATGAGGATGAGTGATTTTCACTCTCCTCATAGTTCTCCTTTAAGGGCCTGTGATGGGATGTTCATTTGTGTTGATGGGATTTTGTTAGCATCAGATGGGGTTTGCTTTCCCAAACAAGTCTATTGTAACGCAAAACCCACTTGAAGCAGGTCACATGCAGGTCAGATGGCGGTCACATGCAGGTCAGATGGCGGTCACATGCAGGTCAGATGGCGGTCACATGCAGGTCAGATGGAGGTCACCTGCAGGTCAGATGGAGGTCACCTGCAGGTCGAATCCTACTGTCTGTCAAACCGAGAGAAAGGCCCTAAATTCCATTTGTCAAGGCGAATCCTACTGTCCACGAAACCTGAATTACCTCCGGAGCGTCTACAACTGATGTCATTGACACTGCTGGGAAGGGGGCTGCCCGTGCACCTCTCGTCCCACACCTCTGGAAGTAGTGACAGGGGATGTAAGGACAGAGCGGAGCACAGGTGCCGGTACTGGTGTCTGGCCGGTTTTTGAGGAGGTGCTTGAGTGCGTTGGACCAGCTGGTGAGCCGGCAGGACCGGGATGACACCGGGACCTCTTGAAACCAGAGCAGGCAACGGGTGTGAAGCCAAGGAAGCACTGGCAGGATGTCGTTGCCCAGGGTGCTGATGGAGCGATCCACCAAGTGGCAGACCGGGAGGGAAGTCAGGTTCAAGCCGATGTCATACACAGGGAGCCGAATCTTGAGGTGCCGAATCACAGATCAGGAGCAGGGTCAGGAAACGTAAGCCAGGAGATCAGAGAGCAGAGGTACCGAATCAGGAGGAGGAGGCGGAGTCAAATGGTCACAAGCCGGGTTCATACACAGGAAGTCAGGATAATGTACAGGACACACAGGGACAAGCTGAAGACCACTCAGCAACCTGGTCATGGCTTCATGTCTGTTTATATAGGATAAGGTGCACACTAATGAGCGTGCACCTGTACGCTAACGAGCACGCTTCCGCATGCTCACGCACGTGCGCTGTTGCGCATAAACGTTCCCATACGCGTGTGTTCACGTGCTAAAACACGTCTTCCAGGAGCTTTAAGCAATGGATTGGATACTTGTGTAAAAGAGAAATCAAAAAAGAAACAAAAGTAAGATAAAAATTTTAAAAAGTAAAAAGAAACAATAAAAAACTTGGGGGGGCGCATTGTGGAGCCTGGCCTTGGGGCGGCAGGGAGAATAAATCCGGCCCTGGATGCACCACATTTTTGGCCGGCATTTTGCCCCTAGCACCATTTTCTGACTACATTTCGGTGCGTCCCTAATAAACAATATGTAGCAAGTCGGCATCCATTGGTATCCAGCCCAACACTGGCCTCTCTCAGCTGCCAAGCTTAAGATAATGCAATTTGGTAATTGATAATTGTGCGTTGCGGCTTAATAATAAAATTGTAGCGAGCCGGGGAACGTCTCCTCGTACAGCAGGCACCGGGGATAATGATTGGATATTTTCACGTCGTCCTGAGCGTGGCGCACACAGCACTTTGAAGTATAAAAATACAAATTATTTAAAGCATTCTGCGAGGGGGATGATGAGACAATAATGGGATAAGAGCGGCAGGAGACGGGGTACGTGGAGCAAGAAATTTAGGAAAAGAGCCGCGATTATCTCTAACGAGAGATACTTGAAATGAGGAGCCGTCACAGGGAGGTTTCCTGCCTCTCCTTCAGACTTTGAGAGAGCCAAGGTTGTTACAGTTATCTCCCAAAACGCTTCTCCGAATCACCTGCGCTCAGGAGTTACGCCGCGCAAACTAGCAAACTATTCTTAAAGTGGAACCCTCAGGAAAAAGTATTTTCAAGGCATTATAATGCTGCTCTGTATAAAAAGCTTGACTCCTCCTGCGTAGATTGGGGATGAGTGGAACGAATAGCTTAATTTCTGTAAAATTTTGGCAAAATTTTGCCATTTAGGAGTCATGGGGGAAGGTGCAGCTGAAGTTTAATCCAGTGGCGTCACAAGGGGGGTGCGGCCCGCACCCGGGTGACACCATTGGAGGGGTGACACCAAAATGACTCACAGTCATTTTGGTGTCACCCCCCTCTGAAAAGACGGGCGCTCGGTCATGGACTGAACGCCCGACAGTATCAGGAGAGAGGAGGGGACCCGGCGGCATACCTTATCCTGCCGGGTGACTGTCCCCTCCTCTCTCTGCCGGAGTCCATCACCAACATGGCCGCCGGCAGGTATCAGAATACTGCCGCGCGTGCGCGATGACGCCACGCGCATGTGCAATGACGTCTCGGCAGGGTGACACTCGGTTACCGCTCCGGGTGTCACCCAGCCTCGGGACGCCCCTGGTTTAATCTGCTTACTTTTTGCCTTCTCTGGTCCCTCCCCTCCCCCTCACTTTTCGTTTTTATGACATACCTTACTACCCAGCAGTGGCGTCACTAGGGGCTGCAGGGGGGTGTGGCCCGCACCCAGGCGGGACACCATTGGATGGGTGACACCAAAATGACTGACAGCTCCTCTGAAATGTCAGGCACTCGGTCATGGACGGAGAGCCCGACAGTTGCAGGAGAGAGGAGCGTCCCCTCCACTCTCTGCCGGGGTCCATCACTAAGATGGCTGCGCATGCGCGATGACATCATCACGCACGTGCGTGGTGATGTCACTGCAGGGTTTCCCCCGGTATCCGCTATGGGTGACACCCGGCCTCGGGACAGCCCTGTTACCCAGTATTTACCTTATTACCCAGTGATGTCATCATTTGGTAACAATGCTTCTCTGTGCAATGCAGGCAGATCATGGCTGGTGGGAGGGGCCGGCAGGGTGCTTCCTGAAAACATCACAGCACCCTGCCTCAGCCCTGATGGAAGAAGTGGGCTGGATCGTGGGAGGAGTTATGCAAATATCTAAATGCCTTGATGGGTGGGTGTCAGTCTGGAGGAGTGAATGTTCCTATGAAGACTGTATTTGCACGCAGACCGCCCTATGTGATGCTGAGCCTCCATGATTGAAAGTACTACAATTCAATGAATGAAAGGGGCGGGCCAGGGACAGCCAGGCTGGGGAGGAAAAGGTTAAATGATGCTGGATGTCCAGTGATGAGTCTGCTGCTGGCAGGAGGAAGCATTTCTGCAGTCTCCCCTCCCCCAGTGATCAGTCTGCTGCTGGCAGGAGGAAGCATTTCCTCAGTCTCCCCTCCCCCAGTGATCAGTTTGCTGCAGGCAGGAGGCAGCATTTCCTCAGTCTCCGCTCCCCCAGTGATCAGTTTGCTGCAGGCAGGAGGAAGCATTTCTGCAGTCTCCCCTCCCCCAGTGATCAGTTTGCTGCAGGCAGTAGGAAGCATTTCCCCAGTCTTCTGTACCCCCAGTGTTGCTGTACAACATTACTGACCAACATTCACTGCGAGAGAGAAAACTACAAACAAAAACCCGCCCGGAATGATCTCCGGATGCGAATGTTGTGACGGTGACATTAGTATGCAGCGCGCTCCGTACTGTACAATTAATTTGGGACTTTAATTAAATCTTTTAATGTATTAAATGAAACGAGTCATGAAGTTTCAATGGACAAAGGGGAGAATTATTTCGGCGCGATGGCGTGTAAGCGAGACGGGTTTCCAGCAGAACAATACATCACAAGGAGGATTTGTCTTAACTGCTTCAATGCTACAGAGACTCGCATCCCCCCCTCCCCCACCACCGCGCAATTATCCGCCGGCCCCGGTGACATTTTGAAGGTTAATCTGCCCGGAAGCTGCGCGGCACAATATGGTGATCTCTCCGAAGGCAGGCCATCATTCGGTCATTACCGGCCCTCTTCGCTTTCACCGGGATGACGCCAATCTTTTCTCTCAGCGCCAATCATGTGTCACATGATCTGCAGATTGTTACATCGATGCTCCCAATCTGTGTCACATGATCTGCAGATTGTTACATCGATGTTCCAAATCTGTGTCACGTGATCTGCAGATTGTTACATCGATGTTCCCAATCTGTGTCACATGATCTGCAGATTGTTGCATTGATGCTGCCAATCTGTGTCACATGATCTGCAGATTGTTACATCGATGTTCCCAATCTGTGTCATGTGATCTGCAGATTATTACGTTAATATTCCCAATCTGTGTCACATGATCTGCAGATTGTTACATCAATGTTCCCAATCTGTGTCACATGATCTGCAGATTGTTACATCAATGTTCCCAATCTGTGTCACATGATCTGCAGATTGTTACATCAATGTTCCCAATCTGTGTCACATGATCTGCAGATTGTTACATTGATGTTCTCTTATACATGTTATACTTTGCATATCTCGTCTGCAAACAATCCTTACCTGCATGCACAGGAGCTACATCATCAATGACCACCCAATGGCTGAAGAGGACGGCTGGGAATCCAGAGGTGTCGGCGGCAAAGATAATGGCGGAGGGGGACTGCCGATGGATCCAACAGCGCTGGAAAAGGGCTCACAAAGTAAATGTGCCATGATGTACAAATTTGTACCCAGCATACAGTCTACTACCTAATATCCGTCAAATCTCCCAAACGGCAACGCACAAAAATATTATTATTATTAGGGATGCACCGATACCGTTTTTTTTTTATATCAAGTATGAGTACCGATATTTTGTTTCGGTACTCATCGATACCGAATACCAACACCGGAAGTCCCATTAAGGAAGCCAGGCGGCATGTAATGACTCGCCTCCCGGCTTTCTGATTAGCAGGGAAGCCGTCTCCATGCTCCCTCATCACCAGGTGAGCAGGAAGCAAGGAGCCGGCTTTCTGGCCAATCAGGAAGCCGGGCGCCGTGTAATGACTCATTGCCCGGCTTCCTGATTGGTCGAGAAGCTGGCTAATCTGGCCAATCAGAAAGCCAGGGGGCGTGTAATGACTTGCTGCCCGGCTTTCTGATACCGGAAGTATCGGGCTAGGCATCGAAGGATTTGGGTGAATACGAGTACTCGCCCAAATACTCGGCATCGGCACCGATACCGATACCAGTATTACTAGTAATTATTATTATTATACAGGATTTATATAACGCCAGCAGTCTGCGCAGCGCTTTACAATATAAGGAAGACATTACAGTTACAATACAAGTCAAGTCCAGATGGTAAGGAGGAGCAATAAAGAGTTAACAGAGATTTTGATCCTTCTCTTCCAAAAAAAGAAGAAAAAAAAAACATCTTGGCCGGAGTCAGGATATCAGATTTTGGAATTATCACCCAAAATTGACGCCGATTAGATCATTTTGTATGCGGCTCTTATTATTATACTAAGCCGGCGATATGATTAATCTGGGACATTAACCAGAAACCATGTAATCCATCTGATCATCTCTCATGAGCTCCAGATACTTTATCCACACAGGAAGACCCAGTGCCAGAAAAAGCGGATCAATTATCTTACGAACATGTTCGAAAACCTGCCGAGCAGCGTACGATGTTCGGCGGGTGTGTAGCATGTTCGTACGATAAAAGCCGGACGGGCCGGTGTGCGCATTGCTGTCATCGGAAGCCGTACCTTACAACCATCGCAAGACAAAAGTCTTGCAATAGTTGTAAGGTGTGTGCCCAGCCTTAAGGTGGCCATACACTCTACAACCATCGCAAGACTTTAGTCTTGCGATGGTTGTAAAGGGATTAAAAAAACGTACGATCTGCCTATCTTGGACAGGCAGATCACACTCTCGATCATCGCAAGCCCACCCCCCTGAGGGACGGGCTTCCGATGACCGCAATGCTGAACGGGCAGTGTGCGCGTGCGCACACCGGCCCGTTCAGCATTTATCTTCCGAGCACCGTTCTAACCAGCCGAGAATCGTACGATTCCCGGCTGGTTTTCGAACATGCTGGTTCGACAGAAGACGTGCGACCGTACAGTAGAAA
>NW_017307430.1:55725-71239 GCF_000935625.1 Nanorana parkeri | reverse complement strand
AATATTCCCAATCTGTGTCACATGATCTGCAGATTGTTACATCAATGTTCCCAATCTGTGTCACATGATCTGCAGATTGTTACATCAATGTTCCCAATCTGTGTCACATGATCTGCAGATTGTTACATCAATGTTCCCAATCTGTGTCACATGATCTGCAGATTGTTACATTGATGTTCTCTTATACATGTTATACTTTGCATATCTCGTCTGCAAACAATCCTTACCTGCATGCACAGGAGCTACATCATCAATGACCACCCAATGGCTGAAGAGGACGGCTGGGAATCCAGAGGTGTCGGCGGCAAAGATAATGGCGGAGGGGGACTGCCGATGGATCCAACAGCGCTGGAAAAGGGCTCACAAAGTAAATGTGCCATGATGTACAAATTTGTACCCAGCATACAGTCTACTACCTAATATCCGTCAAATCTCCCAAACGGCAACGCACAAAAATATTATTATTATTAGGGATGCACCGATACCGTTTTTTTTTTATATCAAGTATGAGTACCGATATTTTGTTTCGGTACTCATCGATACCGAATACCAACACCGGAAGTCCCATTAAGGAAGCCAGGCGGCATGTAATGACTCGCCTCCCGGCTTTCTGATTAGCAGGGAAGCCGTCTCCATGCTCCCTCATCACCAGGTGAGCAGGAAGCAAGGAGCCGGCTTTCTGGCCAATCAGGAAGCCGGGCGCCGTGTAATGACTCATTGCCCGGCTTCCTGATTGGTCGAGAAGCTGGCTAATCTGGCCAATCAGAAAGCCAGGGGGCGTGTAATGACTTGCTGCCCGGCTTTCTGATACCGGAAGTATCGGGCTAGGCATCGAAGGATTTGGGTGAATACGAGTACTCGCCCAAATACTCGGCATCGGCACCGATACCGATACCAGTATTACTAGTAATTATTATTATTATACAGGATTTATATAACGCCAGCAGTCTGCGCAGCGCTTTACAATATAAGGAAGACATTACAGTTACAATACAAGTCAAGTCCAGATGGTAAGGAGGAGCAATAAAGAGTTAACAGAGATTTTGATCCTTCTCTTCCAAAAAAAGAAGAAAAAAAAAACATCTTGGCCGGAGTCAGGATATCAGATTTTGGAATTATCACCCAAAATTGACGCCGATTAGATCATTTTGTATGCGGCTCTTATTATTATACTAAGCCGGCGATATGATTAATCTGGGACATTAACCAGAAACCATGTAATCCATCTGATCATCTCTCATGAGCTCCAGATACTTTATCCACACAGGAAGACCCAGTGCCAGAAAAAGCGGATCAATTATCTTACGAACATGTTCGAAAACCTGCCGAGCAGCGTACGATGTTCGGCGGGTGTGTAGCATGTTCGTACGATAAAAGCCGGACGGGCCGGTGTGCGCATTGCTGTCATCGGAAGCCGTACCTTACAACCATCGCAAGACAAAAGTCTTGCAATAGTTGTAAGGTGTGTGCCCAGCCTTAAGGTGGCCATACACTCTACAACCATCGCAAGACTTTAGTCTTGCGATGGTTGTAAAGGGATTAAAAAAACGTACGATCTGCCTATCTTGGACAGGCAGATCACACTCTCGATCATCGCAAGCCCACCCCCCTGAGGGACGGGCTTCCGATGACCGCAATGCTGAACGGGCAGTGTGCGCGTGCGCACACCGGCCCGTTCAGCATTTTTGCAGATTGTTACATTGATGTTCTCTTATACATGTTATACTTTGCATATCTCGTCTGCAAACAATCCTTACCTGCATGCACAGGAGCTACATCATCAATGACCACCCAATGGCTGAAGAGGACGGCTGGGAATCCAGAGGTGTCGGCGGCAAAGATAATGGCGGAGGGGGACTGCCGATGGATCCAACAGCGCTGGAAAAGGGCTCACAAAGTAAATGTGCCATGATGTACAAATTTGTACCCAGCATACAGTCTACTACCTAATATCCGTCAAATCTCCCAAACGGCAACGCACAAAAATATTATTATTATTAGGGATGCACCGATACCGTTTTTTTTTTATATCAAGTATGAGTACCGATATTTTGTTTCGGTACTCATCGATACCGAATACCAACACCGGAAGTCCCATTAAGGAAGCCAGGCGGCATGTAATGACTCGCCTCCCGGCTTTCTGATTAGCAGGGAAGCCGTCTCCATGCTCCCTCATCACCAGGTGAGCAGGAAGCAAGGAGCCGGCTTTCTGGCCAATCAGGAAGCCGGGCGCCGTGTAATGACTCATTGCCCGGCTTCCTGATTGGTCGAGAAGCTGGCTAATCTGGCCAATCAGAAAGCCAGGGGGCGTGTAATGACTTGCTGCCCGGCTTTCTGATACCGGAAGTATCGGGCTAGGCATCGAAGGATTTGGGTGAATACGAGTACTCGCCCAAATACTCGGCATCGGCACCGATACCGATACCAGTATTACTAGTAATTATTATTATTATACAGGATTTATATAACGCCAGCAGTCTGCGCAGCGCTTTACAATATAAGGAAGACATTACAGTTACAATACAAGTCAAGTCCAGATGGTAAGGAGGAGCAATAAAGAGTTAACAGAGATTTTGATCCTTCTCTTCCAAAAAAAGAAGAAAAAAAAAACATCTTGGCCGGAGTCAGGATATCAGATTTTGGAATTATCACCCAAAATTGACGCCGATTAGATCATTTTGTATGCGGCTCTTATTATTATACTAAGCCGGCGATATGATTAATCTGGGACATTAACCAGAAACCATGTAATCCATCTGATCATCTCTCATGAGCTCCAGATACTTTATCCACACAGGAAGACCCAGTGCCAGAAAAAGCGGATCAATTATCTTACGAACATGTTCGAAAACCTGCCGAGCAGCGTACGATGTTCGGCGGGTGTGTAGCATGTTCGTACGATAAAAGCCGGACGGGCCGGTGTGCGCATTGCTGTCATCGGAAGCCGTACCTTACAACCATCGCAAGACAAAAGTCTTGCAATAGTTGTAAGGTGTGTGCCCAGCCTTAAGGTGGCCATACACTCTACAACCATCGCAAGACTTTAGTCTTGCGATGGTTGTAAAGGGATTAAAAAAACGTACGATCTGCCTATCTTGGACAGGCAGATCACACTCTCGATCATCGCAAGCCCACCCCCCTGAGGGACGGGCTTCCGATGACCGCAATGCTGAACGGGCAGTGTGCGCGTGCGCACACCGGCCCGTTCAGCATTTATCTTCCGAGCACCGTTCTAACCAGCCGAGAATCGTACGATTCCCGGCTGGTTTTCGAACATGCTGGTTCGACAGAAGACGTGCGACCGTCCGGCACTTTTAGTTTTTTCCTCCATCGCAAGATGGAGAAAAAAACTGTACGGACACGGATGTCACAGCGGTGACATCCCATCCATGCCGCTCTGATCAGAAGAGCATCTGTTGACGGATCCTCTCCTTGTTGGCCAGTGTGAAAGGGGCCACGGTCATGGAAATCCTGGTGCCGGTGCAGTTCTTGGATGTGATCATATGCTGTATGTCTGATACGTTGTGACTTTCTACACAATTACAATGTTGCACTCTGATCACTGGGGAGGGGAGACAGAGGAAATGCTTCCTCCTGCATGCAGGAGTCTGATCACTTGGGAGGGGAGACTGAGGAAATGCTTCCTCCTGCATGCAGCAGACTGAGGACATCATCTGAGCCTAGGTGACGTCACTGGTCTAGAGCTTACGGATGCTTTTTTAGAATATGAAGTAGAATTTTTTCGGGGAAAATGATATTGTTACTATATATTACAACCCGTCAGGATGTATTCCTACAGACTTGTAAGGTTACTTTAACGAGGAAGAGAGAAAACTAAGAGGAGCTCCGGCCCCCACCCGGAGCATCATAAGACATAGCTGACATAAATCTGGTCCAAAGTTCCCCGTGCCTCCTGCCCTTTGTGATCCTGAGCGATGGACACATCCTGCACTCCTCTCCAGTCCATCTCTCCCCACCCCATCCTGACGCATGTAGGAAGACGGATGGCTTCATGGACGAGTCTGATTAATTAAACACGACAATATTGCGCAGGAGAAAAGGCCGCCGGTGAAAATGATAATTCTTCTCACGGTACGCCCTTACCACAGAGAGGGGTCAGGATAAACGTCGCCTCATGCTTTATTTTAAGTGCTCCTGATGGAAGAGGCATCAACACAAACACATTCATTGATGCCATTACAGACAAACGAGACGGCCGCCAGTTTGACATGCTCGTATATTTCACATCACCTTGTAATGAACTCACATTGCAAAAAACAGGACAGTGACGTCCGCCATGCTTAGAGTTTTCTAGGGTGGCGGTTAAGTGGTTATTTCTCAATGACACCACCAAGCTACTAATTCACTCCCCAATTATCTCTCATCTCATCTATTGAAAGTCCCTCCTTTTTGGCCTACACAAGCTTTCCCCTACACATGCTTTCACTTCTTCAGATTATCATGAATGCTGCTGCCAGACTCCACCTTACCAACAGCTCATGTCTGCCACTCATCTCCCTCCAATCTCCCCACTGACTTCCATCACCTGCCCCTCTCTACCAATCTCCCCACTGGCTTCCATCACCTGCCCCTGTCTGCCAATCCCTCCACTGGCTTCCATCACCTGCCCCTGTCTGCCAATCCCTCCACTGGCTTCCATCACCTGCCCCTGTCTGCCAATCCCTCCACTGGCTTCCATCACCTGCCCCTGTCTGCCAATCCCTCCACTGGCTTCCATCACCTGCCCCTGTCTGCCAATCCCTCCACTGGCTTCCATCACCTGCCCCTGTCTGCCAATCCCTCCACTGGCTTCCATCACCTGCCCCTGTCTGCCAATCCCTCCACTGGCTTCCATCACCTGCCCCTGTCTGCCAATCCCTCCACTGGCTTCCATCACCTGCCCCTGTCTGCCAATCCCTCCACTGGCTTCCATCACCTGCCCCTGTCTGCCAATCCCTCCACTGGCTTCCATCACCTGCCCCTGTCTGCCAATCCCTCCACTGGCTTCCATCACCTGCCCCTGTCTGCCAATCCCTCCACTGGCTTCCATCACCTGCCCCTGTCTGCCAATCCCTCCACTGGCTTCCATCACCTGCCCCTGTCTGCCAATCCCTCCACTGGCTTCCATCACCTGCCCCTGTCTGCCAATCCCTCCACTGGCTTCCATCACCTGCCCCTGTCTGCCAATCCCTCCACTGGCTTCCATCACCTGCCCCTGTCTGCCAATCCCTCCACTGGCTTCCATCACCTGCCCCTGTCTGCCAATCCCTCCACTGGCTTCCATCCCCTGCCCCTCTCTGCCAATCCCTCCACTGGCTTCCATCCCTCACCCCCGTCTGCCAATCCCTCCAGTGGCTTCCATCTCCTCTTCTCTCTGCCAATCCCTCCACTGGCTTCCATCACCTGCCCCTCTCTGCCAATCAACCCATTGGCTTCCTTCCCTCACCCATCTCTGCCAATCCATACACTGGCTTCCACCCCTTGCCCGTCTCTGCCAATCTCTCCACTGCCTTCCATCCCACACCCCTCTCTGCCAATCCCTCCACTGGCTTCCACTCTCCCAATGAATTAAATTCTAAACACTAACAATATAGCCAACCACCCCTCCACCTTGAGCTACATTACCAACTTCACTTCAAAATATAACCCAAACTGTCCTCTTTGCTCCTCCTAAGACCTCCTGCTCTCTAATAGCTTCCTTGTCACCTCCTTCCATGCTCACCTTTAGGACTTCTTCAGAGCCTCTCCTATCCTCTGGAACTCCCTATCCCAATCTGTCTGGCAATCTACTACTCTGTCTCCCTTTAGGTGATCTCTGAAAACCCATCTCTTCATTGCAGCCTATCCCTCCTCTACCTAACAACTGAACGTCTACTTACTGCATCAACTCATCCCCCCACAGGTATTTCCTTTTGTATCACTTGCCCCTCCTTTGTGGTCCCCCTTTAAATTGTATAGAACTGTGCAAACCTTTGGTGCTATTTAAGTCCTGATACACGCATTTGCGTTTGTATGTACATGGAAGCAAGGATATTTAATTATTTTTTTGGGGTGTTTTATTTATCCGTAGCTACACTTTTTTCAATCAAGTAAGAGACCATTCTTCTAATCCTTCAAGTTCCAACCATTAATGTTATGAACCCCCTGTGAGCTTGTCCCCCTTTTATCCCGCCATATAGACTCTTGTGTCTATTTTTCTTTTTTGTTCCAGGATTCTCTTTGTCAGGAGTTATAATCTTCTCCTCCATACTAAAAATGTATATTTGTTTTGTCATGTTCCCATTGGGGAGGTTTCCCATCCCTTCCCACCCTCTTGACATCAGAACACTTTGTATGTATACATTTTCTTATTCACCAATGGAAGACAGCCTTCCTCTTCTTGTAACCATCTTGCCATAACCTTGTAGCCTTGGATGAAATCAGCTGGTGGGAAAAAACTTTAATGCTGGTTTTATAAGGGCAAAAATGTAATATTATCAGACGTCATCAGCACACTGTGGTCAGTCAGGGGACAAATATGTATTTACGTCATGAATACAGAGATGCAATGTCCCAGGGGACACCTTCATCAACATTTACCCTGATGAAGAGGTCTTTGTGAGACTCTGAAACATCTTGGGTGGTCATGATGTCAGCTAATACGGAGCCCTACTTTATTGGTGACAGTGCCATCCATTGAATTATCTTTTTAACAGCCATTTAACTCTGAAGTCCATACACTGTGGCATTTGGAAGGGAGTTACGAATAAAGGAAGCAGCATTAGAAAAGACTTGATGGACAAATGGTAACCAGGGAGGAAAAAAGATGTCGAAGTAGTGGGTATGTTTTAGGAGTAAACATTTGTCCCTACCAGATGTGTAGACATGTGTTGTATTTATGTACACTTTCAGAAACAGGATGTAAGGGTATAAGTCCACCACATCAGCCCTTTATGTAACCACAATTAACAATTTCCTAAATAACAATAAGATGAAACGAAACCATATCAGATAAATAATATGGAAACTATTATCAAGGAGGGAGTCTTTAGGTACTTAATACCCTAAAGGCTTGGCTACGGGTCACTCCTGTCTACATCTCCACCTCACCAGGTCATTGACAGTTCCAAATTGGGCATATTATGGCTCCTCTCAAGGGACTGCGCAACTGGTAGAACAGCCAACACCAAAGAGAAGCACCAAAGCACCAGATGGGTTTTGTAACTTACCCACTTTTCCACAAACCCCTGGAGAACCCCCCAACCCACCAAGCTGCCATGACTATCCCACTGCCATCTGATCCAATTTTCTCTTACATTAAGTGAGGCAGGGTTGGTGGGACAACTTCTCTTCCTATTGACCTTTCTGGAATGACTTCCCAGCAGTACCACAGCTCCTATACCTGCAGTTCCTCCATACCATCTAACTATCGACCACCAATCAGGTAAGACTTCATTCTACTACAATATCCTCTTGCATTTTTAACCCCTTCCTGGAACAATTCCTCCCCACAGTTATGTAGGTCCTCCATCAACTTTAATTCTCCCAGTCTGGCTCGATGGGTAACTGCAAGTCAACACAATGTTGAATCCAGGACATTTTCACAATTAGTCAGGATGGATCTTATTATGTATATTTTAATGTCTGTTTACTATCAGTTCTATTCACAAAAGGGTGAAGAGTTTGGAGAAGGCAGGAGAAGTGAACAGTCTAGGTGTCACGATCTGGGATCAGGCTCAGAGTCCAGTAGCTGAAGCAGCAGGCAAATCGTAGTATAACAGGCTGGGTTCGGTACACAAGCAGAGGGTAGTGGTGGAGGAGCAGGCAGAAGTGTAGTCAGCGAACAAGCCGAGGTCAGGAGCCAAAGGTATCAAGTATGTAGCAGGAGACGGAGAGAGTAGTCGGTGAATGAGCAGCCAAGGGTCGGTACACGGGTAGCAGGATGAGCAGATTGTAGTACAGAGGGAGCAGGAAGCAAGATCAAGGCAGGAGCACAATAATCTGGCAAACAGGAAGTCAAGAGGCATGGCTTAAAGAGGAAGTTCAAGGGAGGAGCAAGGAGTTCAGAGTTCAGCAGCTGATTAGGTATAACTGAGGATACACAGGAGATCAGACAAGGAGCAATCCAAGGTTTTAGGTGGCTCAGCCAGTAGAACCACTGCCAGCTACAGCAGAGGCCCTGGGTTCAGATCTGGTTCCTGACACTAGGACAACATAGCTGAACTGGAAAGTGAGCTGAATTGGACAATTTCTCCAAATCAGCTATTGTGGCCTAGATTGTTCACTTCTCCAAACTCATCACCCTTTTGTGAATAGCCCTGTATGTCTTCGTTGGAAAATGCAAACACATCCAGTGAGAACAAGCCCTCAAAAGGAGATGAGTGACAGACTGCTGAGCAATTTATGGGCTAGAATCACAATAGAGAATTGAAAGGAACAGTTGACTCTGGCAAATAAAACCTCGAGGGTCCCCAAAGTGATTTGCTTCCTCCGCTCCCCCTAAAGTTATACCCCACCATGCCCGAGAATGACTTCTACTGCAACGTCGGTAGAATCCACAAGTGGCCAAAGACGTTGTATATTCATTTGACTGGCTATTGTCTGGAAGCAGAAGTTGGATTTACTGTACTTGTTTGTTCTAGGCAAACACACTAGGTAATGGAAATCAGTAATGTATTCTACTGTGTGCAATTCATCAATTATTTATACCGGTGGAGGTACGAAGAAGGTTTAAAGGTGAATAATTAGGCTTCCACGAGATCGCACTCTAATATTCAAAGTTTTCGGTAACACTGTCACAGTGATTTGCTCTTTGGTTGCATTTACTGCTTTGTTTTAATTTTGTTTAACCTCAGTTCCCATAATGTTTGCTTTTCTTTATTCTGTATGGTTGGCGTGTTTTAGGCTTTTAGTTACAGGAAATCAAGGTACAATACAAGCAATAACTCCTAAGTGGTTTTTTTCTTTTAGTTTTTTTCATTATTGAAGATGAATTGGTTTGGAGACATTTAAACGGCATGATCAATAGACATGAAATATGAAGTGTATTAAAAAGAAAACACAGAGTTATTTGCCGGTTAAGAACAGATGTAGATGTACTGTAAGTCCTGATCACTCCAAAAAAGGCACTTCCCAAAGTACTCCCCCAGGTGAGTAGAGGCCTCACCCCAAACTAGTCAATTATCTATACATTTGCAACCTAGGTTGTGATGGGGTTTTTTTTTGAGGGGACTCATATAATTATAGTTTGTACAAATTTGTTGATGTTCATATAAAAGGTTTATTACATAATTATACAAATTAAAAACAATGCTCATATATATACATGATTCTTATGTCACTAAAATTATTCCTTATTTTCACATTTCATAAATATTTTATATATAATTCATAATTCATATTCCACTATGCATATTCATAATTCATTGATTTTCGTATGCAGTGTTGTATTGCTTTGTTCGTCCCCTACGCGTTACGCTCGTAGGCTTCTTCAGGGGGATCAGTATAAATCTAATTGTAAATACATGATACATTGTTCATCAACATGTTTATATGTGGTTTCATTATTCATGAATAAATCATATTTTCCAGTTTTCAATGTTTCCATTCAGCTATATATATTTATTCTTAGTATGATTGCATTATACAGCCACTTACCTAGGGGTCAAGTATCATGGAGAGACCTATTATTTATTTCAGAGTTGGAGGAGAAAATAGAATTACAAGGATATTTATCTTGGCGTTTTATGTATATCAAAACCCTGTCAGGTTTTTTTTTTTCTTTCTGTGTCCCAATGGGGAAATGTCCCTTTGCTTCCTGTCCAGGAGACCCAACAGGAAATCAGAGAATATTTTTGTAAAGTGAGGGGAAAATCACCAGTCGTGATGAGCTGAACTAGCCTGGGTTTGGTTCACTGAACCCAACCAGAAATACGGATTTGGCGTAGTTTAAGTGAACTGAACCCAAGGCCCGCTGTGTGTTAGCAACCAATGATGCTGTACAACCCTTTAGTAGGACAGAGGTAGATGCACCCATAACAACCAATGACCATGAGGAGTCATCTGCTATATTGGTTGCTAAGCCACTCATGGCCCTATGTGGTCATAGGTTGTTAAGGGTGCATCTGCCTCCACCCTAGCAACCAATGATGCTGTGCGGTTCAACCACCAGTCTGTGTGTGAGCCTCACAGCTTTATTGGGTGCTGGTACACAAAGGGAGGTTGGGCAGGCAGGCAAATTTGTTGGCCCATTTGTCAAACTGCAAACAGCTTGGGTTCAGGTTGAACCCATTGTCTACCTGAACACGAAGCTCATCCCTAGTCACAGGACAAGTGCCCCCATTCCCCCCACTCCCCCCACTTCCTGTTCTGGTGACAACTGTAAAACATTGTATTTTCTGTCTTGGTGACAATGGTCAACAAGGCAAATAGGGAGGGAACCTCCTCAGCGGAGGCACGCATGGCAACAAAAACCTGACAGGGATACTTTAAGATCTGTGTTAAAGGACGACTTGTAACCATTGGCTAATGCAAGAATCTGAATTCTCCATCTTAAATTATAACTGTGCAGGCTGAAAGCCTTACAGTAGATTTGATCTCTTATTCAGCTTTACTAACCTTGTCTATGTCTGACTCTTCAAGCTGTGAGTGTCAGGGGTCAGAGGTCATCTAATGCATGACAGTTGCTGTCCTGTCAACTGCCTGACCTCCCACACTACACAACCAGAAGCTGGGGGACGGCTCGTGAGGCCAAGCAGCTGACATAATTTAAAGTCCACCTGTCATGAAGGAAATACGTAGGCTGCCATGTCTGACCTTCCCATCCTTCTTAAAGGAGTCTATGGGGTTAAGGCTTTTCCCCATAGTTCTCCTTAGGGTAACGGGAGGACACAAACTAGCGTCCTCCCGTCACCCTAGGCTCAGTGTATAGAGAGCTGCTGCTCACTATATACTGAGACGCCGCAATGGAAGCGTATCCCGACAATTGTGCCGGGATCCGCCCAGCTGCGTGACTGACAGCTGTCTCTGCCTATCTAGAGGCAGAGTCAGCTGTACTCCGCCCCCTCCCCCATCCGTTGCGCCAGTCAGCGCTGGCTGATCGGAGCGGGGAGGGGGGAATCCAGGCCCTCCCCTGTCACGGCAGAGAGCCGTGACAGGATCGAGAAGTGAGCGAACGCCGGTATGTGTTCGCTCACCTCCCGATCTACTGAGCCGACCTGTGACAGTCTCATTGTCACAGGTCGGCTAGAACTATGAGGTGAGTGAAAAGCACTCACCTCATAGTTCTTCTTTAAGCTTAAAGCTGAACTCCAGGCAGATATAAGAGACACCAAAGAGTGTGGCTCCGTTTTCATTAAGAAGAACTTCCGAGCGGAGAGCAAACTGCAGCCAACTCTCCTCCTATGTACATTCTGAGCAGGTAATGCAAAGTTTGTTCAGAGTTTTATATTACTTTTTCAAGGCAGCCAATTATATATATATATTTTTTTTTTTTACAAGATAAAATTTAATATAGCAGGGGACTTAGACAAATCCCCAAAGCCAACAAAATATTAATTACATGGAGAAATTGAAATGTATCTAACTTTTGGAAGTAATTAAATGACACGCAGCAAAGTCAAGAAATTCCATATATTGGAAAAAATACAAATCTCCGATGTAGGGAGACTGGAGGGTAATGTGTGAGGGAGCCGGCAGTCTGCAGATACTAAACTAGAACTGCTCCAAATAACGGAGAAGTGGTAAGGTTGTAACTGTCCTTAAAGGGGAATTCCACACGGCAACGTGTTGCTGGCCAACAATAACGAGATCTTCAGGTTTCAACTATGCCAGTGGTCAGTTGAAGGAAAAACCCCGGGAGCATTTTCTACTACCACCTAGTTCACCTGGTGTTATGGCAGATCATTTCAGGATGACCATGACAAGTATACTACATGGTCAAAGTATACTGCCTGGCCAAAAAAAAACAGTCACTACCTGGAGGTGTTAAGATCTGGGGTTGCTTAATTTGGTCAGGTTTAGTTTCAGCAACATTATGTCCCCAAGAAATGAGGTCAGCTGCCTACCTGAATATACTGAATGATCAGGTTTTTCCATCAATGGATATTTTCTTCTCTGATGGCACATCGGGCATATTCCAAGATGACAATATCAGGGTTCATCGGGCTCAGATTGTGAAATAGTGGTTCAGGGGGCATGAGACATCATTGTCACACATGGATTGGCCACCACAGAGTCCAGGCATTAATCCCATTGAGAATCTTTGCAATGTGCTGGAGAAGACTTTACGCTGAGCTCCGACTCTCCCATCATCACTACAAGATCTTGGTGAAAAATGAATGGAACTCTGGATGGAAAAAAAGGTTGTGACATTGTATAAGCTTATGGAAACAATGCCAGGGCGAATGTATGCCGCAATCAAAGCTAAAGACAGTACAACGAAAGAGTGTGTGACTTTTCTTTTTGGCTAGCCCGTGTATTTGGACACCCTTCCAAATGACTGAGTTCAGATGTTTCCAGTGAAGGGTACTATCAATGCTACAGCATACAAAGACATTTTAGACAAATGTGGACCTTGTAACAGTTTGGTGAAGGCCCTTTTCTGTTCCACCATAACTGTCCCCTGTGTAAAGCCATCTCCATAAAGACATGGTGTGACCAGTTTGGTGTGGAGGAACCCAATGTCCTGCACAGAGCCCTGACCTCAACCCTACTGAACAACTTTGGGATGATTTGGAACACCAATTGCAAGCCAGATCTTCTGCAACAACAATACCTGACTTTGCAAATGTTCTTTTGGCTGAATGAGCACAAATTCCCACAGACACAATCCAAAGTCTTACCGAAAGCCATCCTAGAAGAGTTCCGGCTGTTATAACTAGGGATGCACCGATATATCGGCCGAAAATGGCACTTTTGGCATAATGCCGAAAGTGCCATTTTCCTGCCGATACATCGGCGCACCCGTGATTTCTTTCCTCCCCACTGGGTGCTGCTCTGTGTCCCAGCGGGGAGAAGAGAAAGTGACAGCCGGGCGAGCGTTGCGGTGGAGAGCGCTGTGAGCGACCAGCTATGGCGATTGTTGCGCCACTGGCAGGTGCATGTGACTTGATTTTGACGCTACTTTTGCATTCCTATAGACTTGAATGGGGCAAGAAACAATTCTGATGCAAACAAAAGCCCATCAACACCAACCTCAACCCTGATCTTGGGTCATTCTTGCTCCCTAGGAGGTACTCTGGAGCTTTGATCTAATTTAAGTTTACTGGCTTGTTTAAAACATCACCAAACAGACTGGCAAGGCATGCTGGGACCGACCTGGGCCGCCAGAGATAACTCCCTTTAGTGGCTCTGACCTTGTTTGGCCTTGTATTCTCTGCGGCATAGGATGTCAGAGATCGGAAAGGCCTACGAGTACACAGAATTGTACTTCCATCCCTTCTCATGTGTTTACGGCTCTTCAAGAACAAATTCCAGACACCAATTAACTTCACGCAAAGTCCAATGAACCCAACGGCAGCGTATTACAATGATGTGTTTTTAAAGCATATTTCCTGAGTGAATCATCAGCACAGAAACACGGCATCCTCCAGGAGGACTCTCGTGCAATTACGGCTCACCAGCGTTAGAGAGAAAGAGCAAAGCTCGCAGCAATGTCCTTGAGTTGCTTAATGGAATATGAAGAATGCTCGAGAGGTCTCCAAGCTAAAGACTCCAATAAATTCTGAGGAAACTGGAAAGGATTCTGTTCAGGTTTACAAACCTTCCTTCCTCAGACAACCTGAGCAAAACTCTTACAGTAAATACAATTATTGCATTACCTCATAAGAAGCCACATTACAGGCTTTCTGCTGAAATACTCCATAGTGTGTGTAGACCCCGCTCATGTCCGCCTTGCTCTGCGCATAAGGACGCCATCATACGATTCTTACCCGACTCTATCACATGGCTGGACCAGTCGCTGCCAAATAATAATGAGAGAATTGACCTGGGTTTGGTTCACTTGGACGTTAGCTGAACCCAGACAGAAATCCAGTTTTTTTTTTGCAGAAATAAGTTTTTATTGAGATTTTACAAAGACAATGATGGTAGGGGTACAATAACAAAAACAAAGGACGTACATACATCATATACACCGCGGTCTCACAAATTATGTATTAAAGGAGAACTATGAGGTGAGTGCTTTTCAGTCACCTCATAGTTCTAGCCGACCTGTGACAATGAGACTGTCACAGGTCGGCTCAGTAGATCGGGAGGTGAGAGAACACATACCGGCGTTCGCTTACCTCTCGATCCTGTCACGGCAGAGAGGGGCTGGATTCCCCCCTCCCCGCTCCGAACCACCAGCGCAGACTGGCGGAACGGACGGGGGAGGGGGCGGGTACAGCTGGCTCTGCCTCTAGATAGGCAGAGCCAGCTGTCAGTCAAACAGCTGAGCGCATCCTGGCACAATTGTCAGGATCGGCTTATACTGCGGCGTCTCAGTATACCGCGAGCTACAGCTCGCGGTATACTGAGCCTAGGGTGACGGGAAGACGCTAGTTTGTGTCCTCCCGTTACCCTAAGGAGAACTATGGGGACAAGACTTAACCCCATAGTTCTCCTTTAAGTCCGGGCCTTATAGCATAGCAGGCACTCATGGTGTAGGCACCTATGAAAATCCCTGAGTTAGGCATATTTAAATTTCACCACCATGCTGGGCTAAGACCGCTGCCCCGCTGTCGGTGGCGGGCCAGTTCTGGGGAAAAGGCGACCGGTGGACTGGGGGGGGTGAGCCCACCTCACAACACGCGAAGTTGCCCCCAGATTAGTTGGAGTGCTAGAAGGGTCTATGCAAACTCACCGCAGCGACCAAAACTCCTCCGTGTCCAAGAACAAAATCCATGGCATCCACCTGGCCACGATATCAGATCGGTCAGCTCTTCAGAAATCCAGGTTTAATGAACATCCAAGTAAGCCGAACCCAAAGCCATTTGTGTCCTAGCAACCAATGACATTGTGTGACCTGCACATCAGCTGGGCCTCACACTTCCAATGCTAAGGTGCAGGAGGTCACATCATAGGTTGTTATGGTGCATCTGCCTGTGTCCTAGCAATTAATGACACTGTGCTACTAAGCCACCAGTCAACCAACTCTCCTCTCCCAAAAAATATTCTGTTCTGCTGGAGGACTCTGCTCCATCTTCTATCTAACTCTCCTGTCCTGTAGTACTCCGCTCTGCTGGAGGACTTCTTTCACTCCAAGGTGGTGAGAACACCCAGGACTGCAGGAATTAGGGTGATCTGAGGGGTGAAGGTGCAGCAATTGGGGTGATCTGAGGGGTGAAGGTGCAGCAATTGGGGTGATCTGAGGGGTGATGGTGCAGCAATTGGGGTTATCTGAGGGGTGAAGGTGCAGCAATTGGGGTGATCTGAGGGGTGATGGTGCAGCAATTGGGGTGATCTGAGGGGTGAAGGTGCAGCAATTGGGGTGATCTGAGGGGTGATGGTGCAGCAATTGGGGTGATCTGAGGGGTGAAGGTGCAGCAATTGGGGT
>NW_017307430.1:47909-52629 GCF_000935625.1 Nanorana parkeri | reverse complement strand
GGTGCAGCAATTGGGGTGATCTGAGGGGTGAAGGTGCAGCAATTGGGGTGATCTGAGGGGTGAAGGTGCAGCAATTGGGGTGATCTGAGGGGTGAAGGTGCAGCAATTGGGGTGATCTGAGGGGTGAAGGTGCAGCAATTAGGGTGATCTGAGGGGTGAAGGTGCAGCAATTGGGGTGATCTGAGGGGTGAAGGTGCAGCAATTGGGGTGATCTGAGGGGTGATGGTGCAGCAATTGGGGTTATCTGAGGGGTGAAGGTGCAGCAATTGGGGTGATCTGAGGGGTGATGGTGCAGCAATTGGGGTGATCTGAGGGGTGAAGGTGCAGCAATTGGGGTTATCTGAGGGGTGAAGGTGCAGGAACTGGAGCTGATCTGAGGGGGAAAAGGTGCAGGAATTGGGGTTTATCTGAGGTCTGGAGGTGCAGGAACTGGGCTAATATGAGGTGTGAAGGAATTGGGGCTGATCTGGGGTGTGAAGGTGCAAGAATTGGGTCCTCCTCTCTACGTGCACTCCAGCAATTGCTGCATGTGGCATTTCTCAAAGATGATTGGGCCGTTCCTGCATATTCTGTCTTGTAATGGGCACTTGTAGTCTCCATCGGAAGCCCAACAAGGTGACAACGCAGATGCACAACTGAAAGACAGGGACAGAGCATTGTCACCCTATAACAGGAAACTTCTGACTAAGGACCTTCATGACAGGACCTCCGAGTATTATTTTAATGAAAGCTGGATAAGTAATTTCCGATATGAGCGCTTATTGAGTGTTTTTGGGGTTGGATCTACTTCAGGGGTAGCCAAACTCCGGCCCTCCAGCTGTGGTGAAGCTACAAATCCCATGATGCATCTCTCTCCGGGAGTCATGTCTGTGGCTGTGAGAATCTTGCAATACCTCATGGGATTTGTAGTTCCACCACAGCTGGATGGCCGGAGTTGGGCTACCCCTGATCTACTTTAACACACGTTGACAAGCTTGTTGAATGGAACGTACATACGTATGCTCCACCATCTGACAGCATTGTACGTCAATTTGTAAGCACATCATCAAGACATTTAAAGTGCATGCGTGTTGCTTTTGACATACGCACGGCGGAAAATAAAACCGCACGTGTGCAAGTGAATCAACAATTTGAATGCCTGTACGCGGCCTCTGAGAAGCGTGTCGCCTGGATGTGGAGCTTCATCACTTCTACTTGTACAAAGCCACAGTCTATGTGTGCATCAGTCCTTTGTTGTAGGATCAGCGTCCTGTACGTGACCAACGCACACGTCTTTGTGTCCATCATAAGGCCGCGGTGATGGGAATGTTGTTGCATTCCTCTGTACACGGGCAGAAGAACGTCAGTGACATCTTTAGCGCAGATCTGTGAGAGCTGCAGAAAGGCGATTTCCACGGCTGAAGGTTTGTGTGAAGCCTCAGAGAAACAATCGCTCCTTTCTGCTGGCCGGGACAATTAGGACGGGGGCCTTTCAGACAGGATGCAGAATTATGGGCATTTTTATAACCACAGTTTGCTTTCATTATTCCGGTCACCTCCTCTGCTGGAGCATCTCTGAGAATGGGATGCTGCTGGGCACCATCACCGGCCCGGTCAAAGGGAAGAGCAACGCTGCCATCTACTGGCAGCTTCCTGCTGGTGCCGAGGAAAGAAGACTGCGGCTTTGCTTGAAATGATTGTAGTGATCACAGACTGGCTTGTGAAGGAAAAACAAAGGGCGATGGTAGCGTGCAGCAGAGTTTCAGACATTTTCCGGACTTCTATTTTTGGGTTGCCCTTTTGCACTTACTTCAGCTGATAACAGCCAGACTGGTTGAGGACTCCATTGGCAGGGAGTTTAGTGTTAGGCTTAAGGTTCAGACAATTTCTGGGTTAGGGATCCGACTGATTGAAAGCCCCATTGGCAGGGTCCTTAAGGTTAGGGTTAGGGTTCCAACTGGTTGATGACCCCATTGCCAGGGACTTAGGGTTAGGGTTCAGACATTTCCGGGTTAGGATTCCGACTGGTTGATGTCCTCATTGGCATGGACCTTAGGGTTAGGGTTGGACTAAGGGTTCAGGCAATTTCTGGGTTAGGGTTCCAACTGGTTGATGACCCTATTGGCAGGGAGTTTAGGATTAGGCCCAGGGTTCACACAATTTCTGGGTTAGGGTTCCGACTGGTTGATCACCCAGTTGGCAGGGACCTCAGGGTTAGGCTCAAGGTTCAGACATTTCTATGTTAAGGTTCTGACTGGTTGATGACCCCTTTGGTATGGACCTTAGGGTTAAGGCAATTGCTGGCTTAGGGTTCAGACCGGTTGATGACCCCATTGCCAGGGACCTTAGGGTTAGGGTTTGGCTTAGGGTTCCGACTGGTTGATGATGACCCCATCGCCAGGGACCTTAGGGTTACGGTTCAGACATTTCTGGCTTAGGGTTCCGACTGATGACCACATTGCCAGGGACCTTAGGGTTAGGGTTTGGCTTAGGGTTCCGACTGGTTGATGATGACCCCATCGCCAGGGACCTTAGGGTTAGGCTTGGGGTTAAGGCATTTTCTGGCTCAGGGTTTGGACTGGTTGATGACCCCATTGGCAGGGACCTTAAGGTTAGGGATGGGCTAAGGCTTCAGGCATTTTCTGGCTCAGGGTTTGGACTGGTTGATGACCCCATTGGCAGGGACCTTAAGGTTAGGGATGGGCTAAGGCTTCAGGCAATTTTTGGGTTAGGGTTTGGACTGGTTGATGACCCCATTGGCAGGGATCAGGTGAATTTGGCATCTGATTTAGGGGCAGCGGAAGATCCGATAAGCATGAGCTGGATCTTCCTGGCCAATCACTGCTGTCCTCCTGAGATGAAGGGGGAGGTGGGCGTGGCTGTGCAGTGTATAAGCATGCATGCTTGGCTGATACGGATGTTTTATTCAGCAGCTGAATTTTTGGCCTCCTCTGATCTGAATGAGTCCGGGATCGGTTCTGTACAAATGTCTGACCCGTACCAGTGAGAGGACAAGCTGGGATTGATTGCTGGCTGCAGCTCACATCCCGACTTCCCCTTATGCTATTATCATTATCACCTGCTTATACTTTACCTTCCCTGGTCCCCTCCCCCTCCCCATCTACATATTGACAATTTTAAATAAATCCTGTCTGTTTTCATTACATACTTTATTATAAAGCTAGTGATGTCAGCATTGTGTATCCCTGCTTCTCTACGCAATGCAGGCAGATCATGGTTGGTGGGAGGGGCCAGCAGGGTGCTGTGCATAGCTTCAAGAAAACATCACAGCACCCTGCCTCAGTACTTCTCCCAAGAGCCCTCAGTCCTGATGCAAGCAGTGGGCTGACTGGTGGGAGGAGTTATGCAAATCTCAAAATGCCTTGGTGGGTGGATGTCATTGTGGAGGAGTGGGTCGGCTTGAGGGAGGAGTTATGCAAATATCAAATTGCCTTGATGGGTGGATGTCATTGTGGAGGAGTGGGTCGGCTTGTGGGAGGAGTTATGGAAATATCAAATTGCATTGATGGGTGGATGTCATTGTGGAGTGGTGGGTCAGCTTGTGGGAGGAGTTATGCAAATATCAAATTGCCTTGATGGGTGGATGTCATTGTGGAAGAGTGGGTCGGCTTGTGGGAGGAGTTATGTAAATATCAAATTGCCTTGATGGGTGGATGTCATTGTGGAGGAGTGGGTTGGCTTGTGGGAGGAGTTATGCAAATATCAAATTGCATTGATGGGTGGATGTATTGTGGAGGAGTGGGTCGGCATGTGGGTGGAGTTATGCAAATATAGAAAGGCCTTGATGGGTGGATGTCATTGTGGAGGAGTGGGTCGGCATGTGGGAGGAGTTATGCAAATATCAAAGTGCCTTAATGGGTGGATGTCAGTTTGGAGCAATGGATCAGCATGTGGGAGGAGTTATGCAAATATCAAAGTGCCTTAATGGGTGGATGTCAGTCTGGAGCAATGGGTCGGAATGTGGGAGGAGTTATGCAAATATCAAAGTGCCTTAATGGGTGGATGTCAGTTTGGAGCAATGGATCAGCATGTGGGAGGAGTTATGCAAATATCAAAGTGCCTTAATGGGTGGATGTCAGTCTAGAGCAGTGGGCATTCCTGGGCAGGCTGCATTTGCATGCAGACTGCCCACCTGTGGTGCTGAGCCTCCATGATTGAAAGAACTGATATCCTATTAATGAAAGGGGTGGGGCCACGGACGGTCAGACTGCGGAGCAAAGGGCTTGATGATGCAGCACAGGAAATGAGGCGGGCTCTATCTGACTTGCTGCAGCTTCTAATGCACAGTGTGAGGAGCTCGCAGTGTGCAGTGACATCAGAGGGAGAGAAGCCGGTACAACTGAAGCGCTATAAAGCTATAAAAGCGCCGTCCTGCCCCTTGAAGTCACACAGCACAGGAAGGAACATTGATTGCTGCACATATAAGCAGAATAAAATTCAATATGTGAGGATAAACCTTGTGCAGCATTTCATGGTGTGGGCAGAGTTGCCCTTTAACCCCGTCAATACAGGTGGGGCGGTGGAGCTTCATTAGCGGGGCCGCCAGGATTCTGCTTTAGTGTAACGGGGCCGGCTGGCCTCATCATAATGCAGAGCTGATGTACGCGGATAAAACACAGATACCCGACTGCGAGCCGAGGACATGAAAGGAAAACAAAAAGAAAATCAAAACAAAACCGCTAATTGAGCCGCTGCCGTGTCGTCTTCAGTGTGAACCCCC